>NC_087514.1:41462232-41757232 GCF_963921805.1 Phalacrocorax carbo
GGATTGATAGCCTACAAAACAAGCTGCAAGAGATTTACCAAGAATGACCTGCCTGCCAGGGAATGGGATAACCCTCTCCCCCCACTCCTCAATTTTCAGTGCTGATTGTCAGTTTTTGAGTAGAGCTGAAACAATTCCTTTTGCTGGGTGTCTAAGCACATTCTGCTTTCAAATGGAATTATGTCATAGAGTATGGGATTATTGCTCCCAAATTCCCTTGAAAAGGGGGGAATTGGAAGCATTGAGTGTCAAGAAGCGGTTCCCTTCTTCAAGCAGAGAAAAAGCAGGTACCTAAAAACTAGCATAAACCACTGAAAAAGAGTTGTACCCACACCAAAATGGTGATACAATTTTGAAAGTCTGCACTCTTCTCTGAGCTGCTGATACCCTAGAAGACTATGTCCTTGCCTGTGATAGCCCTTCAAAAATGCTGATGTTGTTTTGCAGAATATCTCCCTCCTAAACACTGCGAAGGAGAGATGCTGTTTTGTCCAGGGTAGTAAGTGATCCCCTGGACTTGGTCCCATGCTGACAACTGATACACCTTGAGGCATTTTAATCTGCTGGCTGTGTGCCAACACCTTCTTCTATCTAAATGCAGGACACATCTGCTTATGGGTGGGTATGTGACAAAAACCTGAGTCGCAGAAATCGAGTAAGATAGTGTTGCTGAAGAGCTTATAATGGAATTTCTTTTTAGAGATAATTTCATCAATAATTAAAGTTCCCACCTGTCCACTGTCCCCTTTTTTAATTATACCTGATGTCTCTTGTCCCACAAAATGCTGATATATGGAACCACTGCTTGTCCCTTAATTTCAAGATTAATTAATTGATGCCACTGTGTGTGATCTCATTATGAACACTGCAGAAAAAAAATTCATAACTAAGTACGGATAGGAATTCTAAAATGTTGTAGGTGAAGTTCGCAGCTGATGTTGAGCACAGCATTATTCAGCAAAGCATCACTGATGTCACTTACTACAACAGCAATAATTACTTTGGAACAATATGCAGACCAAGTACATTCAGAAACAAGGCTCCAATATGTTGTAGTATGTTTCAAAGCCTGAGCAGATGCTTTGCTATCATTTTCCTAGATGAAATTCTTCTTCCCACCTGTCTTTTTCTGCACCACTTAAAACACATGAAGGGTGGATGTTGGCATGAATGATAGAAAGACCTTGTGATGACCCTCTGCACCTGAGAGAATTTTCCTCCAAACAATATTTGGATGATTTTTAAAACAGATGTGCAAGCCTTAAAGCCCTCATCCCAATTGCCCGAGATATAGAAGAAAAACGAATTAAAATATAGATTGAAAATGTCTTTTGATATTAAAAATCATTTTCTGAGGAACATTTTAGAGCAATTTTCTGTCTTATGCATTTTATCTTGCCACTTTTCCCATTGACTATTATTTCCCTTGCTCTCATGTGGATATATCCTGAATAACATTCTGGAGGATATTAAGCCATGCAACAGTAAGAAAGAGCTCAAGGAAACTATAGCAGCTTAGTCTGCCCCTCATTCTACTTTAGATTTACATGGCCATGGTATTTAATTTTCAGGGATCCTAGCTCAAATTTCTTCTTCCAACTTATACAAACTTTCTGTGCTCTTTCCATCCGGTAACCTCTATAAAATCATGCATACCACTGCTAGTTGCCAGCATTTTTTCCAGACACCCTGTCTTTACTTGTTAATATTTCTGGATGGTTTTTTTTTTTTTTGCCCTTTGCCATTCTACCAGAGAAAAGGAAATACATTTAATGATACAGCCCACAGAAAGTCCTCTGCTTTAGGATTAAATGCAGTCTGTTCTCTTCTGTGATCCTAAAACCCCTGAATGCTTGATCAGATCTTTCAGTTATGCAATATGCACATTTTTGTAATGTTAAAAATCCAAATACTAAATTCAAAGAGATCTAGCTGAACTGTCCTTTTAGAAGACCCCAAATTATTAAAACTGCTTGCTGTGCATTTTTATAGGAATGTTTTAAATTTTCCATTACTGGTTTTGCAAATAATATATCTCTTAAAACTCTATAACGTAGCATGATAACTTTGGTACGATTTGATGTGTTTTTCACTACCACAGGTTACCTAGGAGAACATACATATTGCAAAGCCTACATTACTTTTATTTCAAATGGTGTAAAACAACAAAGAAAGAACAAATGGATATCATACAGGACAGAGCAATCAGCCTTTTAGTAGCACTGCATGAGCCACATTTGAATTTATTTCAGTGACTGTTTTTCCTTTTGCTGCTCTACATACATTTAGAGATTACTTGTGCTGTGTACCAGTAGACCACGGACATAAGTATGCCAAGGGCATCTAGGGAGTAATTTTCGGTGATCATATACCCTTTGCTCCAACTCAGCAATCTGGGATTTCTATGACATGTTGTGTTCTCATCTTGGGTGCTTCTGTGGGGAAAATTGAGCACTTCTGTACTTCCTAACTATGATCCACAGCTGACTGGGCAGTCACCTCTGCCCAGCTTATGTAGCAAGCTTCAGGGCAGGTATACTGAGGAAAAGGACAAAACGAATAGCAGATGAGGAGAAAGACAGATGAGAGGAAAGAGAAGAAAAAACAAATGGGTGTGCGCCCTTTCTGATAGAGTCATTTGCAACGTAGCACACCCTACAGAAATACTATAGTAGTAATCAGTCGGCCATGCAACCTCTGAATTACAGGGATGTAAATTACTGTGACTATTGCTGGCCCCTGGCTATTTCTGGAAGACAAAGCATTTCTGAAATGATTCTGAACATTTCTTCTGCCTCTGAGACACTCAAAAGTTTGTACTCATCCAACAGAATTGTACACGCTGAAACACTCAAATCAGTATTTTCCCACCTTTAGGCTGCCACTAGAGAAAATGGAGTGAGACGGATACATCCAGGAAGAAATTCAGCTCACCTCAGACTTAAAGTGTAATTTTAAAGGTCTTGATCTTTCTTTAGATAGGAGGTTGGATGAATCCATATTAGGTTGTTTCGTTGTTTGGGTTTTGCTTTTTTGGGCTTGGGTTTTTTTTTTTTCCCCTGTCTGCAGTCTGGGGTAAGCACTGTTACTGAGGAAACACTTTGGTACACATTTAGTCCCAGATTTTCTTCATAACTTAAAGTCTCAGACACGCTGTAGGCACAGAGAAGTTAAAATATCAGCACTGCCTAAGGAGCAAACCATTGCAATATAATGAAAAAGGCTAAGAAGGGCCTGTTCATCAAAGGAGATTCTATTAGCAACAAACCTTGCAAAACAATACTATATGCAAACAGTTTGCCTCACAGTCATATCTCCTTACCCAAGCACAATGGAAAAGACACCATTGTTCCTTGCTTATTACGATCACTTTCTCTTCTCACAGCCTGTTCCTTTGTCATTTACACTTCCTAGTGTAAGCTGTCTCTTAAATTGTGCTTAAGACTTTGTCCACAATGGTCCTAAATTATTTGACCTGGAGAAGGATTAGCTGTCTTCAAAACTGCTAATAACTCTGTAAACATTTTTATGTTATTTGCTTAAAGGTGGAACTATCTGACTTCAGCTTTAAAGCCATTTACTCCTAAGAAATTAAAATAATGCACCTAAAGGGCCTCTTCGTTAAAGCACTGGAGAGTAAAAGCTTCATTTAAGTGACATGTTTGACTCTCCCTCTCTTTCAAAGCTTCTATTTGTTGCTGATCTCTTCCCAACTCTCACTGTTTAGTCTACTAAATATGGTATATAGATAAAACTATATTCCCCTCCATAGGCTTTTTCTAAGATTTCCACATGCAGCAGGAGATAAACAGAAGAGTCAGATAAAAAGAATTACAATAGGATGTTATTTATGCATTAGAGCATGTGGAAGAACAGGGGAACAAGAAGAATACACTTAAAAGAAATGAAAATTGAGCTTGACAAGAAATACATGATTCTTTAAATGTTTTTGCCAATCTAAATGTTGGAGATAAGCTCCCTTTTCAAAGAAAAAATGATACTTAGAATCGTTTTTCTTTCACAATAAAAAGAAATAGCCTGTGGGAGGTGAAAAGTTGTTGTTGAAAAGCAGAACTTAGAGTTTGTGAGACACTATCCCACTCAGGCAAGGAAGAGGAAAGGGGTTTATCAGAGAGTAGGTGGGGGGAAGCATCTGGAAGCTTCAGCACACAAAATCATGGAATCATAGAATGATTTGGGTTGAAAGGGACCTTAAAGGTCATCTAGTCAAAATATTGCAGTTTCCATAATGATGTTCCACAGCTTTCCAGATTTAATGCAAAATGGTTCTGTCCTCTTCCCAAGGTGCTACATCTCCACATTATGCCCTTACCATGTAGTTTGCCAACCTAAGGCACTAGGAGTTATGAAACAGGATATTCAAAAGTGACCAGGGAAAAAGAGGGTCTTCATTTTATGTGCTCTTACTTTTATTTTACATTATTCAGTTCTAATACCTCAGACTTTCCCAGTTAGCCAAATCATCTCCATGGGTTCAAGGAAGGCCTTTTGCTGCCTCCCCAGGTTGCTTTTAATTGTTTTCATCTTTTCTAAGCCACTCAGTAAAAAGATGAAAACCACGCAGAGGTGTCTTTTTTTTTGCAAAACCATGTGCAAAAGGTCCTATACAAAGCACAGTTTATTGTCAAATGAACAGTTTCTGAAAATTCTACTTTGCAGAATTTTCCTAAATATTTTCAGTTGTACCATTCACAGAAAAAAGTTCTCAGATACTGGAAAAGGAGTACTGAAGTCAGTAAAACCCACAGTCTGACAAAAACTGAACTGTTTTTCCAACAGAACAAAATAAGATTGTTTTTATTCTAGGATGGATTATAAGGAAGTTGCTGTTGGGCTTGCTAGCATTCAGAATACATTGAAGCACACATATGCTTGTTAGGAATATGAGCTTAGCTGTCTGTGTTTTTTCCACTTGCCTCTACCTACTGCATATGTCTTTGTGGCTTTGTCACTCTGGTTTTTGCAAGGCTGCTCAGGACTCTTCCTCAAAGAGCCCTGGTGCCACTTGTGGATTTCCTAAGAAGGTACAGAGAGCCAGGCACAGGTACCCACTTGGTTCAGGATCTTCCTGGGATCCCACAGTTCAGGTAGGGGTATGCACAGCTAGAAAAGCTTTAAGCAAAAATTCCATCTATTTGCATCTCTAGATGAGTTTGAAAACCTGAATGCACATTACAGGAGAAGAGAAGCTTGATCTCAGATGGCTTGACTTCTTCTCCAGTATGCTACTCACCGGAATACAGCTCTTCTGAGCTCAGTAACGTCTTTGAGGAGAGCTTAAATCTTACGGTCTTAAATCTATTACAGCTTTCTTCTGGTTAGGTATTGTTACGTATTATTTTGTGCTGTTGTTATTCCTGCAAAATGGCTTTGGCACTCTGTTGGCCTGACTTCAAGGATTCCTGCTGTTCATTGGGCTGAAGAAGCCAGTAGCTGTATATCTTTGCCTTGCCTGATCCATAAAAGTATGCATCGTAATACCACATTAGAAGAAGAGAGGTCAGAATATTTTGATAAGGAAGGTAACTGAGTTTGTTAAATAAGTAATGGCATGTGTTTTCCTCCTATTTGACACATAGCATGGGTGTACTCTTCACAGAAAGTGCCGTCTAAAAATTAGAAATGGACAAAAATAACTAGTGTTATTTATCTGCCTGGAACTGCAGTTATGAGGCAGCATATAGGACTAGTACAATTAGTGAGAGAATGTGGGACAACTAATGTTTAAGTAATGTCTTCTGAAATTAATTATTACACAATGTAAAAATCATTTTATGTATTGATCCATTTTATGTACAAATTGAAACTTCTTCAGAGGAAAGGTGAGCTTTACAATTAAAATTCAGCCACATAAAGAACTAAAGTTTCTTGTTTTATGGAACTTACAGAGAATCAGTTTTTTTAAAACATAAGGCTGCTCTGCTCCATTCCTTTTTTTTTTTCACTTTTCTTCCTTTCATTTAGCTGAGTCAGACATATATCTAATTTTGATACTTTCACGTCTTTACAGATTTTAAATTTCTGGTGCAGGAATCCTGGTTTCCGTGAGGCCAATGGGGAAATATGTCTTCATTTTCCCCAGGGTTCAGTTTTCATATGATGCCTTCTGCCATGATGCAGCTTTTTAATATAAAAAAGTAAATGCCTTGTTAAGTAAATGAAAGAGAAGTTAACCAATTATAAAAACTCTATTGCCAGCATTAACAATTTTTTTCAAATTTTATTTCAGTATTAGATTACATATGAGAAGCTTATTAAAAGAACATTACATTTGCAAAGTCAATTTCTGGAAAGTTGCTCAGTGCCAGGATGAGGGCTGCATAAACAGATTCAGTCATAAGTAACGCTATGTTTCAATGCTGCTTTAACTGAGAAATGTTTATAACCTTTGGAATTCCAAGTCCAGTACAATCTTCTTTTATGCAGGCCTATTTCTGTGTGGAGGCAACTTTAAAATCTCAATAATTATTCAAGTACTTACTGTTTCTAGCCTGAATTTAAGCATTTTCCCAGAGTGATGGTTACGAATCATAGCATCATAGAAACATTAAGGTTGGAAAAGACCTCTAAGATCGTCAAGTCCAACTGTCAACCCAACACCCCCATGCCTCCTAAACCATGCCCTGAAGTGCCACGTCTACGTGGTTTTTGATCACCTCCAGGGCTGGTGACTCCACCACCTCTCTGGGCAGCCTGTTCCAATGCCTGACCACTCTTTCAGTGAAGAAATTTTTCCTAATATCCAATCTAAACCTTCCCTGATGCAGCTTGAGGCCATTTCTTCTCATTCTATCACTAGTAACTTGGGAGAAGAGACCAACACACACTACAACCTCCTTTCAGGTAGTTGTAGAGAGCGAGAAGATCTCCTCCAGACTAAACAACCCCAGTTCAATCAGCCGCTCCTCATAAGACCTGCTCTCCAGACCCTTCACCAGCTTTGTTGCCTTTCTCTGGACATGCTTCAGCTTCTCAATGTCCTTCTTGTAGTGAGGGGCCCAAAACTGAACACAATTTTTGAGGTGTGGCCTCACCAGTGCCAAGCACAGGGGGACGATCACTTCCCTACTCCTGCTGGCCTCACTATTCCTGATACAAGCCAGGATGCTGTTGGCCTTCTTGGCCAGCTGGGCACACTTATGGCTCACATTCAGCCAGCTGTCAACAAGCACCCCCAGGTCCTTTTCCTCCAGGCAGCTTTCCAGCCCCTCTTCCCAAGCCTGTAGTATTGCATGCGGTTGTTGTGACCAAGTGCAAGATGCTGTGGGAGACAGTATCAAAGACTTTACTAAAGTCCAGGTAGATAATGTCCACAGTCTTTCCCTCACCTACTAGGTGGGTCACCTGGTCATAGAAGATCAGGTTGGTCAGGCAGGACCTGCCTTTCCAGAAGCCATGCTGGCTGGGCCTGATCCCCTGGTTGTCCTGCATATGCCTGGTAAGCACACTCAAGATAAACCACTCCATAATCTTCGCCGGCACCAAGGTCAGGCTGACTAGCCTGTAGTTCCCTGGATCCTCCTCCCTGCCCTTCTTGTAGAGGGGCATCACATTAGCAAGCCTCCAGCCATCTGGAACATCCCCTGTTAACCAGGACTGCAAGCTCCTCTGCCAGCTCCCTCAGTACTCTTGGGTGGATCCCATCCAGCCCCATAGATCTGAGTGTCCAGGTGGTTCAGCAGGTCATGAACTGCTTCCTCCTGGATTATGGTGGGTTTGTTCTGTGATCCATCCCTGGGGATATCTATATCTCTATATCTATATCATCTATACCTATCCCTATCCCTATCCCTATCCCTATCCCTATCCCTATCCCTATCCCTATCTATCTATCTATCTATCTATCTATCTATCTATCTATCTATCTATCTATCTATCTATCTATCTATCTATCTATCTATCTATCTATCTATCATCTATCTACCTATCTATATCTCTCCCTGGGGATATCCTGGGGATAACTAGTCTGACTACTAATGACTGAGGCAAAGGCGGCATTAAGTACCTCAGCCTTCTCCTCGTCCTTGTTGTCAATGTTCCCCTCCACATCCAATAGAGAATGGAGATTTTCCTTCCTTCTTTTTTTGTTGTTAATATATTTGTAAAAACATTTTTTGTTATCCCTTACAACAGTGGCCAGACTGAGTTCCAGCTGGGCTTTTGCCTTTGTAATTTTCTCTCTGCGTGACCTAACAAGATTCCTGTACTCTTCTTGGGTTGCCTGCCCCTTCTCCTCCTTTTTTTCCTGAGTCCCAACAAAAGATCCCTGTTCAGCCAGGCCAATCTTCTTCCCTGCTGGTTCCCTTCAGTACATCCCCCCAAGGGACTCTCCCAACCAATGCCCTGAACAGGCCAAGGTTTGCCCTCCAGAAGTCCATGGCAGTGGTTCTGCTGAACCCCCTTCTTACTTCACCAAGAATTGAGAACTCAAGCATATCATGGTCACTAAGCCAAAGATGGCCTCTGACCACATCTCCCACCAGTCCTTCTCTGTTTGTGAACAGCAGGTCAAGCAAGGCACCTCCCCTGGTAGGCTCACTTACCAGCTGCATCAGGAAGTCACCTCCCACACACTCCAGGAACCTCCTAGACTGTTTCCTCTGCCGTGTTGTATTTCCAGCAGATGTCCAGTAAGCTGAAGTCCTCCACGAGAACAAGGGCTACCAATTGTGAGACTTCTGCCAGCCACTTGTAGAATGTTTCATCTACCTCTTCATCCTGGTTGGGTGGTCTATAACAGACCCCCAGCAGGATATCTGCCTTGGTGTCCTTCCCTCTCAACCTTAGAATCATTAAGCCCTATACTCTCAAAACTCTCCCTAACATACAAAGCCACCCCACCGCCTCTCCTTCCTTGTCTATACCTTGTGAAGAGCTCATAGCCATCCATTGAAACACTCCATTCATAAGAGTCATCCCACCATGTCTCTGTGATGGTAACTAAGTCATAGCTATCCTGCTGCACAGTGGCTTCCAGATCACCCTGTTTGGTGCCCATGCTGGCATAGATGCACTTGAGCTGGGCTATCAATTTCACCCCCAGCCTCAGCATGCCACCCCTAGACTCCTCTCTAGGGACCCTGGTTATATCCCCTTCCCTCTTCGATTATAGTTTAAAGCCCTCTTGATGAGCCCCGCCATGCCTCAGTTCCTTGACAAAAAAATGATAATGCCATTTTTTACTGTAATTTTCCTTTCTCTTGTGCATGGTTCATTGAAATTGCAAACTGTGTGGCAAGGACTGTATTTTATTGGGTAGGTGCAGACTGTCTAGTAAAGTGATACCCATAATCTGGGAGACACTTCTAGGTACTGCTATAATATAGATGAATGAATAAAAAGCAACTTGCTACAGCAACACAATTCTTCAAGATAAGAAAAATATGTCTTGGACATCAGGAACTATGCCCTTATTCATACAGCTATGTGGTATATGTTTAAGGATCTTATGACTTTTTAATGACTTTCCTAGAAGTCACTAGGTACACAGCAAACCTGAAGGTCTACTTACTGCATTAATAGACAAGGGTGCCATCAACATTTTCTGTTAACAGTGTTATAAAGTCTGCTTTTGTGTGAAATTTCATAAGCCACAGACTTAATCAAAGCAAGTGTACTGAAAAACTATTCATTATTTTAATTTAGTTGGAAAATTCTCAAAAACCAGTAATGATAGGGTACATGCCTTTTTATGCTAAAATAGATTGTTGGATATTTTGGTGTATTTCTCTGAATTTGCTTTTGTTAAAAATAGGATATCCATGCAAAACTTAAAAACAAATTAAAATCCAGGACAGATTCAATGAGCAATTTAATTATCGATGTTCTGTTCAACTAATTGTTTCATGGAGACAGTGTGCTTGCTAAGAGGAGAGCGCAAACAAATGAGTACACAAATAGCAGTGTAAATACATTCTACCAGACCAGCACCTTGCCCAGACTTTTGGCGGTTAACTCAGATTTTACTCAGAGTGGATCCCTTTGCAAAATCTGAGAATCAGTATTAGGCCTGAAACACATCTCTGAAAATTCAGAAAGGAAAATATTTGTGTTTAATGGACATTTTTGAAATGTTTGTAACACTACTTTTTCTAGAACAGTCCAGAGGAAAAAGATAATGACCTGAGAACTTGCCTAGAAATAGGGTCTTTCAAGTTTATTTCTCTCTGTATGATGTCTGAATGAGGAGGTGAAGCACCTGAATGTGTCAGGTCCCTGGTCCTTTCTGGGCACATGCCTGCAGGTCTAGCTCCTGGCTGGTTTGAGCAGATAAACAAGTAAACAGGGAGAGTGTTCAAGAGTTAAGGTATCTTTCCTGAGCCACTCTGTGTCTGACAAAATACAGAGTCTGACAAAACCTGTTTGAGGGCATTAGCAGATGGGAGCCTATAGGCCAGCGCTGGAACTGTTTGACCTAATTCTGCCACCAGATGAAAGAACCAAACAAAGGAACAAAATTCCTCTGAGATTGCTCCATTGAAAGCACCAGAGAGATACCAGGGATACACTTCTCCTCGAGAAGGGAGCCCTGATAAGGCCAGGAGGACCTTCGCAACAGAGAAGGAATCCTTCAGCATTTTTACAACATGAGAAGTGTGGATTTCTTAAGAGTAATATCTCCTGAGAAAGACTTGTCAGTAGCCAATTTTCTGCTTGGTAAAAAGAACAGGAAAAGTTTGAAATTGTCAAAATATCCCATCTGAATTATTTATAAAGGTTTTTTTTTTTTTGTTAAAAAGCAAGCTTTAATTCACACTTCAGACAACTCAAAGGAGAAAGAAAATAATATAAAAATCCAACTGATTTTTTTTAAGTACACAGAAAAACACTTTCACTGATATGACCCAGCAGGGTGAGGTTTCTTTTGTTTTCATTCTGCAGAAATATTGAGTATTCTTCTTTGTTTTATCCCTAGTGAGCTTGGGAAAACATTTGGCCTTATGAATTCTCACAGGATCAGAAAATTCCTTGTCCTAGAAACCTGCAGATTAGAAGACAGATAGGCTGAGTATGCTCTGTGAGAGGAGGCAGTGATATTTTTCAGTGTCAGAGTTTATTTGTAACAAGGCAGTAGATATGATAACAGTTGTATTTATTGGGCTTTCAGGCAGAGAGATAGATGTAGATAGATACAGGTAGTTATCACATTATTTTCCAACTTTTACAAAAATGGGATATATTTTATAAAGCTTTACAAATAGCACAGAGAAAAAATGGTTCATACACTGAAGAATTGGGACATTCATTTCAAAACACACTGAACAGAAAATTTTACATAAAGTAGCTCCAAGAGTTCAATCTCAAAGCAGTTTGTGTGTTTTTGTTTGCTTGTTTGCACATATTATTGGAAAGGAGCTTTTCATCAGCATCATCATCTTTCTTAGGCTGGCAGTCATTAACAAAGCTTCATGGAAGGGTTTGTTAGGGGGGATTTGCCTCACAGGGATGCATGCTGGTAAGAAAACAAGGGAATGTGTACATAGAGGGTTACACAGCCTTAATCCCTCAATCCTAAAACTGAAAAAAAGGACTGAAACAACTCATTTTTCTAGGAAGGGCAGAGGAGAGAAGAGGGCAGGACATGGGGCACACTGCATAGGTGCTAACAGAGGATGTTATTTAGAAGCCAGAAAGCTATTTTTATTCTTCTGCTCCTCCCCCACTCTTTACTGGAGTGGCTATTCATGCAACTGTTTTCTTCAGCTATAAAATCCCATACTCTTCTTATCCCAAAGAACATTATTTAATCAACTCTTTACAGCAACAAATGCATACATTCCTTCAGTATAATTCAAACAGACATTTTGTAATACAAAACACAGCAGAAATAACACTGCCTGTTCCCTTGCATTCAGGAGTCATCTTTTGTGTAATTATGAAGAAAAACTGCTGGAGACAAATTGAAAAATGTAATAACCAGTTTGCTGCCCGTGATTTACATGAAGGGTACCCTGACAGCACAACAGCATTACTAATTATGATGATCCAAATCAAATTCCCTTTGAGGTTGGTCTCCATCTCACTGCACCCAACCATAAGAGAGATATCTAAGAAAATCACCTATTACTTGTCACTTCAGAGCAACCACTGCCAGCATCCTACACTGGGCCAGTGGGATCTCTCTGACAACCTCCCAGACTACAAAAATTGTTGGTGAGCACCGCGTTAATTCAGCCTGTCATCAGCTCTCCATTCTACCACTGTAATTCAAAAAGATGGAGTACCTGTGATCTCTTGCAGGAAAACACTACTCTGGGAAAACATCTCTCCAAGTAGGTGTTACAAACTACTATGCAGTCTCCCTTCTAGATCTGCTGTAATTGACAGGTGCTGTGGTGAGTGTGCGGGAGCCCTCCTGGCTCCGGTGAAATTGAGCCTCTGTACCTATGCACACACCTGAAACGCGGCTGCAAAGCTTGGGCTGGCACGGGGATGCAATTCAAAACCACATCAGGCCTGTTTTCAAGACAGGGAGAGCAGTGACTGCACACATCAGCTCCCAGCTCTGACATTGTCTTTCAAGACCATTTGCTCCTCAGGTGTCTTACTCCAGCTTGTCCTCTGGAGTGCTGCCGAACGTATCACTTATCCACTGTCCTCACCGTATGCACTTTAGGCTCAATTCTCAAGCTTTTATTTAAGAATACTCTTCACAGAGTAATTTCTTTTTAAAAAATAAAGGTTGCAAGACTGGCCCAAGTTGTTTGTTTCTGATGGAGAAGATTGCTAAGCACACACAGTACTGCAAACACATTTGCCAGCAGACCATCGTGGACTCAGGGTATGCTCATTGCAGAATGGCACAAAATTACCATCTTTCTAGAAGACTTTTTTTTCCAGGTTATTACATATCCATACATTTGTTCATATCTATGCAATGCAAAGTAACACAATGACTAGCATTTGAGGAAAAATACACTATTTTCAGACCAGATACCAGCTGTCAAGTTAGATAGAGAATACTGCATCAGAAATTTTACAACCCAGTTCACAAAAATTTTATGTGTCTGTAATTCATGTTTTTGTGTGAAATAGTTGTTTGAATATGCCATGCATGGTGTGCCCAATAAGTACATGCATAAAGACCAGTCAAAGATTGTCTTGGGTCAGAGGATGGTCAAATGCATTCTAAAAGGAAGAAATACATGATGGTAAAACACTCCTTATTGTACTGGTGAAAATCTGTATGCAACATCTCAAATGGAATTTAACTGTATTTCTCTTATTTATTAAAAACCAAGCCACACACACATAAACGCTTGTTTGGTTGTTTGGTTTGTTTTTTTTTTCAAATTTAATTGAGTGCTCCAGAGAGAAGTGAAACGGAACAACTGACAGAAAAGCTAATCAATTTTAAGGCTCTCAGATTTTAGGGCCAGATCTTTTGTTTCTCCTGTGTTGTCTCTGGGACTCTCCAGGTCAAAGACAAGCTAACAAGCTTCTCCATTAAGCCCCAAACACAGTCTGAACTCTGTGGCAAACTTTAGGAAGCTGCTATTTATGGTAGGCCATAGTTATTTCTTACTCAAACTGATAAAGAGGTGGCTGGGACAAGAACAAAGATGCCAATGTCAGAAAACCTCAGTCACTTATCCACTTTTTTTGGTGAAAAGACATTAATCTTATAACATACAAGTATGCAACAGGCTCTGATCGAGGAAATTATATATAACTTCTACTGACCTCCAAGGTTAGATGAGTCCTTGAATTCACATCACAAATAGGTTGAACTTAATATCACAAAGATATTTGAATGCAGTGGACAGGAAGTAAATTAATAATAGAGATTTTATGCTGAATGTGATCTTTTTACTATAACTGTAGCATACACTAAGAGCTACAATAAAATTGCTGTACCAACCTATTTTTTCCATTTACAGCTGAATAATATTAATCTCATGTAAAAAGTAATGGTTCTAACAAAACTGATTGTAGTGCAGGTGGTCAGCATTTTCAAGTCTAACAGTTCCCAGAAGCACTGTATTCTGGAGATAGTTTTTTGTAGAATAAGATAAAAAATACAGAGATATCTTCTGAGTTCTGATAAAGGTAGGTAGGGCTAACATTTTGTGGGTGTTGAATACCCACCAGCTGAGTTTCACTGAAGATAAAACTGTACACTTGCATTCAAATAAACTTGAAACGAGCATCTCAAAAAAATACTCAACTTTTTAGGCATCAGTGTGTCTATGTGCATTTTATTTTCAGCCCCTCCAGCATGCAAATAGTGGTTTACTAGATCAGTTCAAGTCTCTGTGTCATTGCCATGGGCCAGACTTTGTCCCCAGGAACCTTGCTTTTGGCACAACACCCTTGAATTTTCAGTCATCTGCCCAGAAAAATCAACCTGCCATTCAACCCTCATGCAATTAAGAAACATCAGCACTATTTAAAAATACTGTATGAAAGACTAAGGGAAACATATATCTGGGGGGGGGAGGGAAAAAAGATATGTTCTTTATTGTAATGTTAAGGTTGTATATCCATAATGACATTTTTGCTTTTTTAAACTTTATTTTTAATTTGAGTAACTGAACAAGGCAAAGCGAGACAACTGGCATTTTATTAACTTAGAGGTATGTATTAACTTACAGAGGTAACCCAGATCACAGAGTCTCAATATGTAAATGGAGGCAGCTATATGCCCAGTCCTGCTGAGCACTGAGAATTGTGGGTCCAGTCCAGCAAAACACATTGTTTTACACTGGGAGAGGAGACCTACTGACTTCTGTGAGAACATGCATGTGTTTAAAGTGCTTTCCTGGAGAGCAGCCATAGTGCTTAGCATCTTACAGGAGTAGCATGCTCTTCTCTTCAGGAAGAGAATGACAGACAAAAGCTTCTTAATATGAATCTTAATATTAGCTGGTGTCACATCGGAGCAGCCCCACTGATACGAACAGAGCTCTCCTGTTTTTTTTTTTTACCAGCTGAGGGACTAGCTCATTGCATCAGCCCACTTGATCCTAAAAATCTACTCATCGCTAAGCTCAGTTAATTGAATGTAGAATACTCCATGCATTTTCTCTCTCCTTTTCCTTTCTTCTTTCTTTTCTTTTTTTTTTTTTTTGGCAAAGTGCCCTTATTATTTTGTATCCTAAAGCATTAGAGGCTAATAAAGAGAGCAAATGGAGAAGGAGATGGAAAAGGAGTTTGTTTGTACTTCACTCTCCATTGGCCCATTATGTTTAAATCCATTATGTAGTTTACCTGATGCTGTGTTCAGAGCAACTGAATGATATACTTCTTTGTAATACTGACATTTTCTTAACACAATTTAAATTTAAACCCTTTATTAGTCCAGAGAAGCCTGAGCACGAAACAATAGTAGCTCTGGGAGAGTAATTATTTCTGTTCCACTGTCTGGGATGTTAGAGCTTTTGATTAGTTATACTATACAGTACTTAACAGCTAACCAGCTTCACCATGGTTAACAATACATGAGATTTTCCCTGTCCCAGCAGCACTCCAAGTACTCCTGAAATGTTGGCTCTGTCTTCAATCTTGTTATTCACAAATACCTCTAATTTTCTGGGGCGTGTGTGAAAACTACTGTACTGCCAGCAGCATAGAACACCACGCGGCAGGCTCTGTTGGGAAGGGATCTTTGTAAAATGGATGCATGAAGCTGTGGGTTGTAAGCCATTAAGCTTTCTCAGTACGCTTCTAATGAGCTTATGATAGCCTCACAAAATGAGTGTTTTTACTGCAGCCTAGTAAATTACAGTATGTACAAATTAAATCAGTGGGACCCAATGCAAGCTGTTCCTCATCAGGTTCAACACTTCTTTTAAGAAGTGAAAAATTATGACATACTAGAACAGCTATATGTTTCAGTCATGTCATATGCTGGAAGTGTAGTGTACTTAGCTAATTCCTACAATTATCTGTATAACACTTCTCATTGTGTCCCACAGAAACCAAGTACTTCCTCTCTTGTGCTGTTCCTTCATGTTTCAAAATTGGTGTTGTAATGCTTGTGAATAATAAATTTGTCTCAGCTGTTAGAAGTTAAATGCCAACAAAATAGCCCTCTGGGGCCTTGATCCTTCTCCCATGGAGGCCAGTGGCAAAATCCCAACTGATTTTTTTTGATCACTTGTAACCCTCTGCATTACATTAAAACCACTTTTTGTATATTTACTGCTTGGCAGTCACAGGGCACGATTAGAAATGCTCATAGATGTTATTTTTACATCTTTACATATTGCCTCAATATTTCCTCCACCAGTTTTATTCTGGTGTGACCTGAGTGGATTAGCTCCTGGTGGCACCATTATGAATGAAACCTTCTGGGGAATGGGTGTATATATTACATGAAAGCTTGTCTCCCTCTTTCTTTCTTTCTTTCTTTCTTTCTTTCTTTCTTTCTTTCTTTCTTTCTTTCTTCCTTTCTTTCTTTCTTTCTTTCTTTCTTTCTTTCTTTCTTTCTTTCTTTCTTTCTTTCTTTCTTTCTTTCTTTCTTTCTTTCTTTCTTTCTTTCTTTCTTTCTTTCTTTCTTTCTTTCTTTCTTTCTTTCTTTCTTTCTTTCTTTCTTTCTTTCTTTCTTTCTTTCTTTCTTTCTTTCTTTCTTTCTTTCTTTCTTTCTTTCTTTCTTTCTTTCTTTCTTTCTTTCTTTCTTTCTTTCTTCCTTTCTCTCTTTCTTTCTTTCTCTCTTTCTTTCTTTCTTTCTCTCTTTCTTTCTTTCTCTCTTTCTTTCTCTCTTTCTTTCTTTCTTTCTCCGGCTTTCTACTTCTCTTTTAATACTATGGCCTCTGAAGAATATTAATTACAGTTTGCTAAACAGTCTGAACTGTTTTAAAATTACTAGTGGAACTCAAATTGACTTGGCCTTGCTGAACCCAGTAGGACCACATCAATTTACCTCACCTGAAGGCAGTTCTGGGTGTATTTTTCACTGAGCAGTCCATGGCATCCAGACGTAAATTCCTCAGAAAGTGTCTTTAGGTAAGCGGTGACATTAATGCTCTATAAACATGATGTATGGTTGTTAAGACTGTGCAGAAAGCATTCTGCAAGATGACTTTTACTATAGGGGACTGAGGCTGGGCAATAGGCACCAGATCTGCAGGAGGTGGTACATTGCAGACAAGCTGGTGATTCAGAAAGGTTTTCCAGGGGGTGGCCCTCAGAATCATTTCCCAGGACCTGTGGTTGGGTCTGTGCTTCAGCTCTGTCCCAGTGTATGCAGGGAGGCAGACTGGCTGCAGGGCTTCTCGCTGCTCCCCCCCTTCAACACTCTGCTCTTGTTTCAGAGGGGTCTTCCATCTCGTCACTCCTTGGCACTCCCAGTTTTGCTGCAGTTTAGTTGGATGGCCGTGTATGGACAGGACAGAGGGAAACTAGGTGAGTTTCTGATAGAAGCCTCATCCTCAGGAAGTCCTCTGTGTGTGCCTGCATTCCTACTGAAGGTTAAAAAAATCAACAAATATCCCCAAGGCAAAAACAGGAATTGATGACCATTTTTAATGACAGCATGGGGTGATGTGGTTTTGGAACAAGGGCAGTGTTAGCAACTTCAAGCATCTGGCAGGCAGTAACAGATCCCTTTACCTACCTGAAGTCATGAAATTTCAACACTCATAAAGAGAATAATGCTTTCTGCCTTCCAGTTTTCAAGTCTTCTGGCTTCCCATTTTCAATCTTTCCCTAAAACCTCCAGAGTTAAAACTCACCTTTAAAAAGCTGACGTGTTCACTCTCTTCTGAATAGGAAGAAAAAGAAAGCATCAAGAAAAGCATCGAACATCATGTTACAGAAATGATCCTTAAACCTGTCTGAAATGAAAATCAAAATATGTTGGAAAGAGAATGAAAACTAGACTGTGAATGCTTGATTAAAGCAATACTGACTGCAATGAAAAGGAAAGACAAAATGAAAATGGTTGCTACATTGCCATGTCCCTGCAGCACTCAAAATTAAAACATGCATGCCAAGCTGGAAACCTGTTAAGAAACCATTTAATTCTGTAAACAAAAAACCCCAAACTAATTCTAATAATATATAAAAGGTAAATTAACTAGTGAAATGAAGATTAACTTCAGGTGATTCTATGAGCACTTAGGAAAACTTGGCATATCACTTCCCCCTCCTATTGAAATGACAGCACTTTCGAGCAACAACTGTACTGTGGATGGCAGCAGTATTTGGAGCAGCCTTCTAGCATCCACAGTATTAAGGAGTAGGCTGTATTAGGTTTGTCCGTTTTTCATTTACATATGAATCTGAATACAAGTAACAATATTGGCATATCGACTACTGCATGACTATTTTATGTATTTATGCAAATACTGACACATATACACTCATATGCAGAAAATAAGGTAGTTTCTTTCCTCATTTTTTTTGGTATATACGTCCATTTCTCCACTACTGGGATGTGCCTGCCATTAATCGGCCTCTGAGAGGTGGCCTCCTTCCACTACCACATATAATAGGATGTCATATAGTTATAAATAGATAATTCACCCTGCCCACCTTCCTTCTCCCCTTTCCTTTCCTTTCCTTTCCTTTCCTTTCCTTTCCTTTCCTTTCTTTCCTTTCCTTTCCTTTCCTTTCCTTTCCTTTCCTTTCCTCTTTCCTTTCCTTTCCTTTCCTTTCCTTTCCTTTCCTTTCCTTTCCTTTCCTTTCCTTTCCTTTCCTTTCCTTTCCTTTCCCTTTCCTTTCCTTTCCTTTCCTTTCCTTTCCTTTCCTTTCCTTTCCTTTCCTTTCCTTTCCTTTCCTTTCCTTTCCTTTCCTTTCCTTTCCTTTCCTTTCCTTTCCTTTCCTTTCCTTTCCTTTCCTTTCCTTTCCCTTTCCTTTCCTTTCCTTTCCTTTCCTTTCCTTTCCTTTCCTTTCCTTTCCTTTCCTTTCCTTTCCTTCTTTCCTTTTCCTTTCCTTCTTTCCCTCCTCAGCTACATTTTAAAACCTGGCATCATATACCATGCATATGTGAAACATCAGAGATGATTAGTACAGACAGGAGATCGGAAAACCATGAAGCACTTTTCAAACCCTGATAGGAAGTGACTCTTCCTCGTTGTTGATTTATTGATGCTGACAACATTAGTTTTTTTCTCTTTTTTAAAAAAACTAAAAGTACCTTGGTACTTGCAAAAATACTGAAGCCAAGTAAATAATGGAAAAAACCCACCTCTGTAGGATTGAATGTCCCTGCTCTTGAAAGCACCTGCATGTGCAGCTTAAAGAAAAAAAAAGAGAAAAACAGAAAAAAGAAAAGGTTAAAAATGAAAGGCTTTCAGAGATGCTTCTTTACAAGCATCCAATATAATTTTCAGATGCTTACAAAGATCCAGCCCAGAAGCTATTTTGTTTCTTTAGAACCAGAGCCAGTATTGTTCAACCTCTGTCAAGTCAAGGTCTGGGAATAACACCACCTTTTCAAAAGCTGTCTTCCAATAGCCATACACCAATAAACTGACTAATGAGGGCATTTGACTTTAAAGTGTCTGGAGAAGGCTGAACACATGAAGTAGTAATTTTAAAGGTGAAAGTTTCTCAGATATTTTCTTTTAAAGGGCATAAGATAATTGCCTTTTTTTTTTACGAGCCCTTTAAAAATCACTTGCAGACCTGTTTTAAGTCCTCTTAACACACAAAAAGATGCAACTAATGTGTCAGTGGATTGTGAAAGCCATCAAGAAACCAGAAGACTTCCACACCCTCAGTTTACTCTGGGAATCAAGTGCATTTATGATAACAACAAAGATAGAAAAATTATGTTATTTTAGCCTATAAAAAAAGACCAAGAATGAATGTTGCAGATTAAAGGATTAAAGAACAAGAATAAAATAAAATGGATCCCCCAAGCTTTTCTAGTATTTAAGCCAAGCATATGATTTTTGAGCACTTAAACTTGTTCACGGACAGAAAAGCTCAGAAGCATGCATGTTTTCAAAGGCAGTTGCTCTGGCTTCACATTGGTGACCACAGATGCCTACCCCGTATTTCACCTCTGGTGGGCTTGAAGCCTCAGGCTTTGACTACACCAGCAAACTGAGGAGTTCCTGAGCATTGGAGTGCAGTGAATATTACAGAATTTTTAGAGTCCTGGCACTGTTTTGGCCCTGGTCAACAGAGCAGTCCCCCAAACACTTCTCAGGCACATCCTGGGAGTTAACATTTTCAGGGCAGCTTGCGGGCACCCTGCTCTGGATAGCAAGAGCAACAATTTGCACAGTGTGGAGGTAAGCCTTTGAATAGGCAGGCCTTTGAATAGTACAGAGGCAGCCAGCTGGCCTCCTTGAGAAAAATGTTTGATTTAATATCACAGACAGACACTGCTGCCATATACTCAGGCTTGAAAGCTGCACCAGTTCACCAAGCATCAGTTGGACCTTGTGTGTCTTATGGGTAGAATAATTGTAAGAGACATCATAGCAAAGTATATTGTCTGTCTAGGTGCTCTGGTTTCAACTGGGATAGAGTTAATTTTCTTTGTAGTAGCTAGTATGGGGCCAGGTTTTAGATTTGTGTTGATAATGTGGAGATGTTTTAGTTGTTGAGAAGTTGTGCTTACACTGGTCAAGGACTTTTCAGCTCCCCATGCTCTGCCAGGTGCACAAAAGCTGGGAGGGGACACAGCTGGGACAACTGACCCCAAAGGGATATTCCACACCATATGACGTCATGCTCAGCATAATAAAGCTGGGGGAAGAAGAGGAAGGCAAGGGACATTTGGAGTTATGGCATTTGTCTTCCCAAGTAACCATTATGTGTGATGGAGCCCCGCTTTCCTGGGGATGGCTGAGCACCTGCCTGCCCATGGGAAGTAGTGAATGAATTCCTTGTTTTGCTTTGCTTCTGCGTGTGGCTTTTATTTTACCTATTAAACTGTCTTTATCTCAACCCACAAGTTTGTTCTTACTTTTACCCTTCTGATTGTCTCCCCCATCCCACCAGGAGGGAGGGAGTGAGTGGCTGTGTGGTGCTTAGTTGCTGGCTGGGGCTAAACCACGACACTAGGTTCCCATGATACTCTCCATAAGGCACTTATAATGATAATAAACATTTCACCTTTTTGTGTAAAGATGTCTGATGAACATGTCCAGATATTTAGCATAGCCAAGGGACCCAGCTAAGGCCACATTTACTCAAGCACATGTATATTCTTTACCTAGTTATTGTACTATAGCCTGATTCTGCTGATGGCTACAGCAGCAAAGCTCTACAGCTCTCCTGATTCTTCCAAAATATTTTCCCTAAAGGGAAAAGCCAAAAGAAATTTCTGGTGTGTTTTCTACCTTGCTGTTAAAGAATCCAGAAAAAATTCCACTGAAATCAGTGGCTGAATTCCAGCTGTCTCCACCAGGTCGATGATTTTGTGCATGCAGCCAAAGCCACTGAGAGAGACAGATTCTCAGCTGGTGTTCATTGACTTCCATGGAGATAGGCCAGGTCACATCAGCTGGAGATTTTGCCAGAGATGTTGACAAAAAGGCGCAGATGGAAAGAGTCAGCTATGCAGGGCTTAGAGTTAAATTGGCACATCTAAAAGTAGCTGAAGCACCACTACAATGGATACATTTACTGCAAAATACAACAGGGAAAGAAAGTATATTCAGAAGATGAATGTTTCTAACCCTCTTAGAAACCATAATGATATGTCAGGTCGAGATCTCTGCACGTGGAAGCCACGGTGAGGATGACTTAGTTCTGTCCTAAAAGGCTGTCTTTAAATTGCCCCCTTACTTTCTGCTCTAAGATTTATAACCATAGCAGCCAAACCAAGAAACCACATGCTGTTTGAGACAAACCACACTCTCAACAGCACAGTAGACCACTTCTGTAATTAGAACTTCATGTCCCAAACGACGGCTTACGACTTCTTGTTGGCTGCTGGGGAGCAGAGAAGGGCCCTGGGGCTCCCTGTCCACCTTTGTGCTGAGAGTTCCAGTGGCAGAGCTCCCACATACACCCTTTCTCTGTGTTTAGCCTAATGAAGGAAGCCTTGAAATTAAATAAGACAAAACCTATGGTCAAAATATGTAATAGATGGTAAGGTGAACATGCAGGTGAACAGATCATGTAGGCTTGAATCAACTGCCTTCATCCCAACTCTGATTCCTCATTGGTGTTTTGGGTAACACGGGTAGTGATGTTATCATGAGATCTAATCCTTCAGCTCTTTTGTATCAGCTACCCACTCTTTTCCCTCTAAAATGACTGCTATACAAAACATGTCAATGAACATCAGAAAAGATCTGATAGTCTGTAATCAATGTTGTCCAGGGAAAAAAACCTATATTTTTGAGAAAAAAAATTACATTAAGTGGGAAATTGAGTAAAAAGTGCACTAAGACTTTATATTGAATGTACATGTGAACCTGACTATGGTATAAAATTTCCCAAACAATAAGCATACATGTATCTTCTGATTTTGCACCAATCCTTCTCAAATGAAGACAAACTGAAAATTGCACAGGATAAAATGAGTCACACTATAGAGCATATGACAGCCTATGTGTTGGGAGTAGGAAGGTAACTTATCTGAAAGTAAAAACTGACTGTAACATAATTTCTGGAAGTTTCTAGTGAGACAGCTGATGTCAACAACTGTTGCAAACACAACACTGGAGAGAATGGATATTGGTCTCATCCAACGTGGTGTGCACCTTGGTCTTGAGAAGCTTAATATAAAGAAAAAATATCACAGAATCACAAGTTAGAAGGGACCTCAGGGATCATCTAGTCCAACCTTTCTGGGAAGAGCACAGTCTAAACAAGATGGCCCAGCACCCTGTCCAGACAGCTCTTAAAAGTGTCCAATGTGGCTGAGTCAAGCATTTCCCTGGGGAGATTATTCCAATGGTGACTGTCCTCAATGTGAAAAATTTTCCTCTCCTGTCCAATCAGAATCTCCCCAAGAGCAACTTGTGTCCATTCCCCTTGTCCTCTCCATGTGACTCCTTGTAAAAAGGGAGTCTCCATCTTCTTTGTAGCTACCCCTTAAGTACTGGTACATGGTGATGAGATCCCCTCTGAGCCTCCTTTTCTCAAGGCTGAACAAACCCAGCTCTCCCAGCCTATCCTCATATGGCAGGCTTCCCAGTCCTTTGATCACCTTGGTGGCCCTTCTCTGGACCCCTTCCAGCCTGCCCACATCCTTTTTGTAGCGCAGGGACCAGAACTATACACAGTACTCCCGGTGTGGCCTGGCAAGTGCTGAGCAGAGTGGGATAATGACTTCTTTGTCTCTGCTGGTGATGCCGTTTTTGATGCAACCCAGCATCCTGTTGGCCTTCCTGGCCGCAGCAGCACACTGTTCGCTCATGTTGAGCTTTCTGTCCACCAGGACACCCGGGTCCCTTTCAACAGAGCTGCTCTCCAGACAGGTGGATCCCAGTCTGTGCTGCACTCCTGGATTACGTTTTCCCAGGTGCATGACCTCATACTTGTCCTTGTTGAACTTCATAAGGTTCTTGCTGGCCCACTCTTCCAGCCTATCCAGACCTCCCTGCAGAGCGGCTCTCCCTTCTGGAGTGTCTGCTTCCCCACTCAACTTGGTGTCATCAGCAAACTTCATCAGGCTACACTTGGTGCCGTTAACCAGATCACTTATGAAGATGTTGAATAACATTGGGCCCAATATTGATCCCTGGGGTGCCCACTTTTGACAGGTTGCCACTTTGAAAAAGAGCTATTTACCACCACCCTTTGGGTGCAGCCTGTCAGTCAGTTCCCCACCCACTGCACAGACCACTTTTCTAGGCCATAACGCATTAATTCCTCCAGGAGGAGGCTGTGGGGGACTGTATCAAAGGCCTTGGAGAAGTCCAGGTAGACAATGTCCATTGCCTGCCCCATGTCAACCAGGCAAGTCACTTTGTCATAGAAAGCCACCATGTTTGTCAAGCACAATCTGCCCTTAGTGAAGCCATGCTGGCTTTTCCCAATCACGTGCTTCATTTGACTTGTGATGGCCCCCAGGAGGATTTGTTCCATAACTTTCCCAGGGATTGAAGTAAGACTGATGGGCCTATAATTACCTGGATCCTCCCTTGAGCCCTTCTTGTAGATAGGGGTAACATTTGCCTTCCTCTAGTCCTCTGGGACATCACATACATGCTTGCACTGCTTTGTCTTTTATCAGTGGAATGGTGGTTATTAATAATCTAACCTTTCAATATACTGCTCTATTTATTACTGCATATTTAATGAAGCGTATACGATTAAAATTATTCTTCACTGCAAACAGAGACAAGGGACCTGGAAGTGCCATGCCATGTGATCTATGGGACTGGGCTGAGGCATTTACTCCTCTGTCCTTTTCCACCGTCATGGTTCAGCCTCAATCAGCAGCTACACACCACACAGCTGCTTTCTCACTCCCCCCCACCCCTGTGGGACAGGGGAGAGAATCTGAAGAGCAAAAGCACAAAAAAAACAACTTGTGGGTTGAGATAAGAACAGTTTAATAATTACGATAATATAGTGATAATGAATATTATAATAATAACAATAATGATAATATCATAAAAAGGAAAAGGGAAAAAGGGAAAAAAACCAGAAACACAAATGATACAACTGCTCACCACCCACCCACCGACGCTGCTCGTCCTGGAGCCGTGATTGCCGCTTCCCTCCCCCAGCCAGCTCCTCCCAGTTAACATACTGGGCATGGCATTACATGATATGGAATATCTCTTTGGCCAGTTTGAATCCGCTCTCTTGGCTGTGCCCCCTCCCCTCCTGGCTTCTTGTGCACCCAGCAGAGCATGGGAAGCTGGAAAAGTCCTTGACTAGCACAAGCCCTACCCAGCAACAACCAAAACATCGGTGTGTTATCAACATTGTTTTCATACTAAGTCCAAAGCACAGCACTACACCAGCTGCAGTGAAGAAAATTAACTCTATCCCAGCTAAAACCATGACACCTATCTGATGCTTCTTATGGATTAAGTGGAGTTCCTATAATAAACAAAAAGTAGCTATATATAAAGGTTATTGTGTCTTTGCTACAAATTTCAGTTGGAGATAGGCTAGGCCTGTTAAAAGTACAAGCAGTGCTTTATTGTGTTGAACCTTCAACACTGTCAAAGAGCTAATAAATGGAATATTAGTACTAAATCTACTTAAACCCCTCCTGCTCCCTTCATGCCCTGTGTGCTATGATATGCTACTTAGGCTTTAATGCAGGTCTTTCACAGACATTTCCCCTTTGTGTCTGCTCTTCCCAAGCTTGCATTAAAGCTGTGTCATTATGAACTATATGGCAGTTCATGATACATAAAATCGACCTGCCGCTTCTCCCTGCCAGAGAGCCAAAGAAGGAATCAGGAGCCACAAGGATGTATTTGAAATGTACCCTCAGATAATGGTTCAGGATCATTCTTGAACTCAGCATACTGTAAATATTCAACACTTCTGAAAGTCTGTATTCATAATTTCATGCAGCCAAAATATAGATTCATGTGCTCAGTTTAAGGACATGTGTTTCATTCAAGGTCACATCAGCAATTGGTTGTAGAAGGTATCAGAAGTCAAAAAAGCAGTGAACTTTGTAGGTTTTAATATGGGCTATATAGATTTTTTGTATAAATCTCCACAGGGGTTTGTACAGATGAAATATTCTCTGTATATAATATTTTTCATGGATCGACTGTCCCACCTAGTTCAGCTTGACTTTAGTCATAACCTTTCTGCATTGTGTTGTTGACTTAATTTGAAAACCAATTAATTTTAAATAGCGAATATCAAAACTCACTAGAAAAGAAAGTCACTCCCAAAAAACCATTGATCTCCGCTACTGTCCAATGTCTTTGGAAAGTATGCTGTTCTGAGTCCTCTTAGTTTGACAGTAATCATACAGTAGCTACCTTCAATCAAAGCTTAAACAGAAATGTCAATCCTTCCAAACCTTCCTTTCTGATCTTTTTTTTTTAATGATTATAGAGATAAAACAAAGGGTAACGGTTTTAAACTAAAAGCGGGTAGATTCAGACTAGATATAAGGAAGAAAATTTTTACAATGAGGGTGGTGAAACACTGGAATAGGCTGCCCAGGGAGGCGGTAGATGCCCCATCCTGGAAACATTCAAGGTCAGGCTGGTCAAGGCTCTGAGCAACCTGATCTAGTTGAAGATGTCCCTGCTTATTGCAAGGGGGTTGGACTAGATGACCTTGAAAGGTCCCTTCCAACCCAGACTATCCTGTGATTCTATTCTATGATTCTATTATTATTACTTATGAAGAATTGAACCTGTAGTTTAAACACCCTTTGAAATAACTGAGACAGCCATAGTCCTTTATACACATACTGCTTCTGAGCATACTTTCTGAGAAATATGTAAGTAAAAATAAGGGCTGATGCGAACTACAGAGATCATAAAATTATTGCAGAACAACAACCCCTTTTTGCTGCAATTAAACGCCCTGTTACCAATCTCAGAAACCTCAGAGTTTTAACTGCAAGACAATGATCTGTAATGGTCAAAATATTAGGCTAAGAAACAGGAATCATTAACTTTTCTGTATAGCTTTGAAGCTGACTCTTTCCTTTAGGAAAACACATAGCCCCTTTATAACTTTTTCCCCATATCTGATACTGATTTCGTGTTGATTTCCCAGCAGTATAATTCCATTCATTTCAGTAGAAGGCTCAATGATTTACACTAGCATAAATGAAAATACAGTCAGGTTCCTCAATTTAAAGATGGAAATCATAGTTATCATTCTCCCTCTGGGTAATGTAAGGATTAATTAGTACTAGTCTGTGCTCATGAAGTGTTTTAAAAAATATAGTGGTAACTATGATAAATATTATTCCTTTTGTGCTGAAAGTTCATGCTGACATGCAAAAATGTTTCTAAGTTAGGTCAATGTAGAGCAGTTTGAGAAGGTGAGGGTCTAACTTCTTGATAATGGAGACTTACAACCTTGTGAGATTTTCCAGTCTTGTGATAATATTAATTATAATAGTGCATTCTTTACACCATACTCATTCCTTCTTGCTCTTTAAAGACTTAATAATCTATCTATTTTAAACAGTTGAAATATATCTGAATAATAAATAACCATATACCTTAAAGTAACCTCCTCTTCCTGAATTCAAAGGCAGTTTTTATTCCATTCTGGCAAAGTAAAGAGGCCTAAAATTGTGAATTATTAATGCCTGCATCCATTTTAAAGTCTCTTTAGGAAAGAGATAAAAGAGGGTTTGTTGTAAATGACAATTAGATCTACCATGTATATAACAACATAACATTCTCAAATGGTAGTAAACTTATAGAGGAAAAAGAAAGCAATTAACAGTTTTGAAAAGAAATAGTTAAAATAGACACAGATGTAATCAATGAATTTGCTAAGTTCCTTTAATGAAAGAATTGTCTGTGTACATAAATTTAGAGCTAGGCTGAGTTGAGAACATGAAAACTTATCAGGATGGCACACAAAATACTGAAAATAAGGGCTTTTACTGTGAGGAGTCTTTATAAGGATTTTAAACCTGACTACCCCAATCAGGCAAATCTTCTATATTGCAAGTGAATATTAGAAGTCATGAAAGACAAGACACAACAAAGTTGGTGGTGTTCAAACAAGATTGAAAACAAGCCATAAACACCTGCAGATTACCTGCTCAAAATGAAACTCAACCCAGTACACATCATTCATCTGCCCACTCCAATTAACTTTTTCCTAAGTTAAACCAATAAGAGAAGCAATATGCAATTGTGCATGAGGAACATGCTAGAAGCAATGAATATTTTAATGTAAGGCCTTGTAGGAGTTAGATAAACAGAAACGACAGTTTTGCATAAAGACTTTGGAAACTGTAGGACATGCTTGTAACAAAATCCGCTTCTGATATGCCCCTTTTTGTCAGCTTGTGCCCTGTTATGTCCCATATGTTTATGAAGCCACCCCTTGCATAACCAAAATACACATTTGAAAGAAATAAACTGAACTCTGATATTGTTTGGACTAAGATGGAAAGTTTGATTCCAATTGTCTGGCTTTGGTCCAGCGAAGTGTCAGCTGATGATCAGATAGGTCTGCCCTTATGAAATGAGAACCTCACATACCACCACAGCTTTATGTTAGTAGGGATTTTGCATATGTCTCGTGAAGGATTTGTATCCACAAATGGATCTCAGGCCAGGATTCGTGCTCTGAGCTACATCCTGCAAAGTTCCCAAGTTATGAACCATTCATTGCATGTCGGTGGAGAGCTACGAAAGCAAGTGTTGAATGCTTTCTTAGTTTCTGTGTCACTGAAAGAAGCTAGAGCACACCTGTATAGTTTTGCTTATTTCTCAGCTGAATGAAGCTAGAAAGCTGGACCTGAACTTTATAGTATTTAAACTGGTTTACATATCAATCATCTCATTCATGTAAAGTTCATATTTTTGCAACATTTTTTAGTTTAAAAGGTCTTGCAGATTTTTTAGACGTTTCATTATCTAAGGTACGTTTTAGACTAACTTATTTTAAATTTTGCAAACGTACCTACAAAAATATGATACTGATGCATAAACATACTTCATATATAAATGAAATTGGTTCTCTCAAGCAACACGCATATGTCTGTCATGAGAGGGACTAAAACTGGATTGCAATAGATTTCTTTCATGTACACTGATAAGCTTCGGCACTAATGCAGCCTGAACACTTAACAGAGTGCACAGGCAATGAAAAGATGTGCAAAACCAGTTACTGAGTGATGTCTGAACCTTGATCCTGTTCATCCAATAAAGTCCTCCTCTGTTTGCATGCTACCAATAAGAAAAAACCAAATAAGTCTGCTAATACGGTACAGCATCATGAGGAAATCAAACACCATCCCCCGCACTGTGGGAACAGATCTATAGAAGACAGACTCATGAAAGAAAGAATGAAAAATCTACCAACACTCAGAAAAGTGAATGTGGTTGACAACCCAAATGAGGATAGGAACAGGCTTTGCATATTTTTTCCAATTTCATGGAGTATTTCTGTTAATAACTGACCTTTTTTCCCTCTAAATTTAAAAACAAATGCATATGAACAAACAAAACACTGGTATGTCTGCATTTTATTACCTGCCACTTTTTTTCCTAGGAAATGTTTAGCTGAAATAAATATTTTAGTTACAAGATATTGTCATAAAGCCTCATGAAGAAGGTAATTCACAAGTTGAATGCTTTTGTTTTCTTCCACAGCCAAGTTCATCCGGCCTATGTCACCTGTGAGCCACTTTTTAAGGTTGTGAATGGAATAGTGTAGGCGTCAGAACTTGTGACTACAAGTTACCTGTAGACACTAAAATCAAGCACCTAGGATGCTGCAGTACAGAGAAATCTTAAATTCTAGTATCTCAGAGCTACAATTGTACGCCAGCAGGGAGTTGTTATTCTGAGAATCCAGGTCTGTATACCTGTAATAGCGAACTACATGGATATTTTGGAAGCTATTGACAGATTCCGTGCTCTTCTGTACTGTACTGTTGCCAGGGCTCTGCTTGTTGCTGGGAAGGTACTTATGTGATCAGGTAACTGCACATTCTTTCAGGGTTGTCACATATGGATTTCATCGTATAAGAGAGGAAACTGACCACCAGCTATGGCTGATAGGACAGATAAGACAGAAGAAAAGCAAGAGGGGATGGCATATCTATGAAATGAGAAAACTTCAAGAGAATATTGTGTTAAATCATTAAAAAATATGTATGTATCTTTCAGAACATGGCATAAACATCTTCTGGGGTGCTGAATGCAATTATTCATTATTGTTATTATTATTATCACTTACCCTGTTCTTAAGATGATAAAATTTTAATAAATAGTAATTCAGTCTTTATTAGTAGCTATTTAATTAAGTGAATAGTTTTATTGCACACACTTTTAGTAATTGACCTGTGTCAGGTAGCTATAAGGAAAAGGCAGGTCTAACATACAGCTCTTTAGCTTTTAAATGTCAGGAATAGAACGATACAGCATTACAGCACTTAGTAATTTTCTTATTAACTTCTATACTGAACTCTACACTAGCTCATAAATAAAACAGGAGTTACCCCCAATACATAAGAGAATTGAGTCGAACAGTATTATCAAAAGGAGCAGGGATAAAAACTAAGAAAAAGGAAAGAAAAAAAATAAAAAGGAAACAAATTAAAATAACATGATATGCTGATTTATATGACATGTTAATCATCTATTATTTATCCTAAGTGCTTTTTGAGTTCTCATCTAATTTCACTATAGCATCACAGATAGACTGTAGTCACCTTTTCCTGAATGTTAATAATTGATAAGCAATATTTAGCTTGCAAATAGGAAGCTGATGCATACTCTTTGGAAAGCCATGCATTGCGATGGCTTCTCCCCTTGGGTGAAATCTGCTCCATCTGCATAAAATCATTCTGTAAAGCATCGAGGGCTTTGGGAAGCAGAATCCTTCCAACCAACATCTACAGTCCTCACAGCTGATCCTTACATTTTGTTCCTGGCTTACCTTCTTCGCAGCTTTCGACACTCGCTTACTTAAAAAGAGTCTTTTTTCTGTGCGCATTGCTGTTTTAGCTCATCCTTTTTGCTTCCAAGGCCCTAGACAGACACTGAACACTGCAAAGGAGAGTGTGCTGGATGTTTACGCTGGGACAAATCTCACTACATGTGCCTGTAAAAGAGGATGGTCATAGCACTTCCTATTCTGCGAATCACACTGGAAATTTCTGATGAGGATTCTGGAGTATCTAATGAGGAGAACTTGGAGTCAACAAAGAGCTATGCAGATCCACATCAGCTGAGAGTGCACCTGGGGACATTAGGCAATGCAGGGTGAATATTCACACTGTGTAGATGTGAGTGGTACATTTTTTGCTTACATTTGCCTTTACAAACTCACAGTTCCTTGACTGAGAACAAGGATGCAGTACATTATAACTTCTATATTTCTCATGAGACAAATTTTCACACTTTTGACAAACTGGATTTCATTAATTTTCACCTTTCCGCTCAGAGGCGTTTTTGTTTTCTTTGCTATCATATTCTGGGTATCAAGGAAAATATAACTGCAAAAGTCTTTATCATAATTTATCATAGTTACCTGCTGCTAAAGTTCTAGATAATTATATGACTAGTTCTGTCCTAGCTATATTTCAACAACTATATGGACAAAAGTCACCCCCAGGAATAATATTTGTAACGCACCAAAACTTTCTGACTTCCCAGCTGAGCTATAATAATTCATGTTACAGAATACTATTTGTGGTACAGGTATACTAGTAAAGTTTTTGGCTTGAATTTCATTTGCCATATATGACAGTGACTACTTAGCTTTATACTTTTGCTCTCTTCTAAGTCTTTTTAAAAATTATCTGGCTTGTTGGCAAATATGTATACAGATTTTATTTATATCTCAGTGAAGAACAAACTCTTGATTATAAATGTTTTTTGTTTGTTTTTTTTTTCTACATGCGGATTTGCCTTTAATGCTTTCAATGTTTTACATTTACTGACATTTACTGGCATACTGGCAATACATAGATTAGAAGGCAAATATATGAATACTGTATATTTTTTGCAAAGAGGGGGAATGGTTCCCTAAGTCTGAAGCAGTTGCCTTAGTTTGGGAAGCTTATTTTGATATTTTACTGACACCATAGAATGCCTATCAATTAGTCTTTCATCACAGTTGCTCCCACTAAGCAGTCAGTTAGCATATTTAATAATCATGTGTCCAAACCATTTGATTCAAAATGTTCATTGTTGCCTCCAAATATGAAAATAATATAATTTCCCAGCACTTCAACTGCTATCATAATGGACCAAAACCAGCTTAATTTAGTTGTATAAGTATTCCCATTCAAATAATTTTATCAGTAACGCCTGCAAATGAACCATGAAATTTAGCTGTTTCTAGTCAAGTATAATCTAGTGGAATATCTCATGTAGCTTTAGATCTTGATATAGAATTCTCTGATCCAGTTTGTTAAGTTTATTCAGAATACACGTGCCAATGTTGACTCAGAATGGTTGCCAGAGGACTTAAATGCTTTCCTTTTTTCACAAAGCCTCTCAAAAAGTTTATTTGAGTTTTATAAAATAATGCATTTAGAAAGTTGAAAGGTAATGGTGAGACATAATAGAGTATTCTAGGCCACATAAAAATCATAATGACTATTTCTGAGCAAACGGTTTAATAAAAGTGCTTTGCTTGTCCTTTAAATTTTATGGACATTAGTAAGGATGTGATTCATTGATGATGTATTTTTGGTCTCATTTATATATCAAAATACAATATCTGCTGTTTACAAGTTTATATATGCCAGCAATTACTACACATAATAACAACCAAAATACCATAATATGTACAATTTGATTATACAAATTTGATTAATTCTCATAAACAGATGGATGGTAGTGTGGGGGAAGCCAGAGCTAGTCACTGTCAAAACGACAATACATCTTGAATCAATTTCTTCAAGAGGTATTAACTTCAGCTGTAATATTAAAAGAAGTTACTTTAACATTCTTTTTATGGTCTACCATGGGATGCTTTTTTATTAGTGTCATCATGGATTATTAACAGACCAACTCTGCATGAGGAAAACCAGTCCTCCCCATACCATTTATACATTTCTGATATTTTACACAAAACCTATGTTAAAACAACATTTCCAAGGTTTTAAGTCATGCCTCTTTACATTAGGAGATGCCACAGTTACAGTGGCCTGGACAGCCTCCAACCTCAGTTCAATTCCCAGCATTATTAGTTGTCTTCATTAACATATCCAGTACATTGTTCCATGACCAGCCACTGCCTGAGCTTTCCACGAGACCCTTGCCGCATTCTGTGCATAGACAGGACAGTGCTCTTTTAATGAGTAGGCATTGAATATTTGTGTATTTGTCTGTTTGTTTTTCACTTTTCACCATATGGTACTAAGCTATGCATATACTGAACAAACCAAGCACTAAGAAATAATTATCCTTTCCTTTAGGAGCATTACTACACCAATCCTTCTTGTACCATTGAAATACTTCACAAGTATGAATCCATTTATCTGCACAAAACCCCTGTTCAGAAGAAAGAGGTTATGCAACAAGCAGTGTACAGATGGGTATTTGAGGCACACAAGGTTAAAGTCAACAGTTTGTCTTAAATTTGGACTAACTTTCAAATGACCTGTTTTTCATAACGCATAACAACGCGTAGAACCATACACAGCTGGTCACAGCTTCTGTCAATTTCATTCACGGGTGTGAGCATAACATAGATTTTGAAGCAAATATCTGCACTGCAGAGGTCAGATTTCTCACATCCACATGCAGCTCCCAAGATTTCAGAAAGACGGGTCTGAAAGGGAGGTTCATACAGGGGGCAAATGATTCTTCCTTCCTGGGAGGGTGGCTAAGCAAAAGAAAGAGTCATAACTCTAGTGGAAGGTCTCCAAATGGCAGTGAGGGCTCAGCTCACCAAGAGAGAGATTGTTGATTGCTACGACAGGGTGAAGAACAGGGTAACGTGAATGAAAGCCAGAAATGAAATGGAGGCAAACTGACAACAAGTGGCTCAGCACACATACCCCTAAAAACCAGATGGAAAGCATGAGGTGTGTGAGAAACAGAACCACAGTCCCAACCCTGCAGCTACTCAAGATGGGAAAGGAATAAACAGGCATGTGTGTGTAGGAGAGCTTTCCAGCAAGGAGAGAGACTACCATGTGACTTTAGGTGATCCAGACTCTCAAGACAGAAATTTCAGAAGAATGCCAAGCAATTATGTTATTTCAAATTAATTTGAGCATTTTGTATTGCAACAGATGGGTAGAGCTGTCTCATTTATGTATTTATTTTATATTGTGTTAAAAAGGTCATGCAGGGGATCAGGAAAGTGTTATGTTTGCCTTGTCATAGCTACTGCACTTTGTGAAATATTCTTTTCTCCTGGGAAGCAGGAGAAAGATTACTCCCACAGGAACCCAGATGAGCAAGACTGGTTCTGGAAAACTTTCTGGAGCATAGACTGGAGCAGGTAGTGGCGGAAAGAAAATGGGAGACTCCAAAAAAGTGTCCTGTCCAATAAGGGAAGCGGACCCAAATTAGGTCTTAGGGGTGTCAGGTGAAAATCCATAAGGAAGGCCTATATTGAGAGAGACTGGAGTACTCCTTGAATTAAAAAGGTGCTGAAGTTTAGACTTACAACACAGTATAGAAAAAAGGTATAAACACTGCAAAGACATGGTGGTTAGGAAGTTGATTTGTTTCCAAACTTGTTTAATCTGTCTCACCCAGTCCCTTATTTATTCAATTATCTTCCTGTAGTTTGGTTGGTTTTGTTGTTCTTTAATTAAAACATTAGCTTTAGAGATTGCATGTCATTACCGGTTTTTGACATGCTTGCGTCAAAAATGAGAAGAGGGGAAAGTGTTTTCACTTGGCCAAAGGTAGTCCCCTGGAGCAGGCTGCAATGTCATCTCCTCCAGCCTGGTATGAGCAATAGCAGGCTAGAAAACTCTGTTGAAGTGCACAGTGAAGTTGTGGGAAATGCACCTTTCAAATAGGAAAGCTACAAAACAACACATAGTTCAGTTTACCCTTCATGGTAACTCACAGTGTGGAGGTCTGGTCATGGGTGCAGACCAGTGCATACTGGGAATTTATATTTTGTTGAATGTCATATTCTAATAGAGTATTCTAATAGAGTTTAATATCATATAAGGAGATAGGCTAAGGAAAGGTAAAAAGGGTTAATCTTTTAATACAGTTTCTTATGCGCAGTATCAATTCCTGTACATCAAACCAGTAAGGGGTTATGGTCTTGCAGTATAAGGAGAAACAAAGGAGAAGACAATTGGGAACAACACAAAATTGTGATGACTCCTTAGTACCAGTAGGATGGCAAAGAAGCTAACACTAAAGAGGATAGGTGTTGGTCCATTGGCTATTTGAGGACTTTAGATGGGCTACAGTCAGAGACAAAGAATCTGAGAACCATTAAGGAAGTACCAAGCCTGTTAGTAGACACTGACTATCTTAGCAAATGCACATACTTATTAGGAATTTACAAACACCAAATGGCGAGGCATGGGGAAAGAGGGAATTCCAAGAATGGACTTTGGAAAAAGGGCGATAATCATAAGCAAGGCAACAATCCTGAATTCTTAAGTCTGGGTAGAACCAACCACAGCTATGTTGCAGCAGATCAAAATGGACACTGACTGATGTAGGCATTGAGGAGATTGTATTCAGATGGGTTGTATTGAGCGTGTAAGTGAATCTGAAAGGTTGTCCTTCACTGCTACAAGCCTGCATGCACAAGTTGTCTGCAGGCCATCATAAGCCATTGCTCTGTAAGCGAACAAATACTCCCCCAACAATAAACTAAATCGTCTTTACCTCAGTCAAAGCCTTTATTTGCCTTTCCTACCACCTGAGTAGTCATCAGTTCTGGGAACTTGCAGAGAGGCTTCCCACTAGAGGAGAAATCAGAACTGCAGGACTAGTATTTGCTTTATATACCTTGTTTTCTTTTAGTTAGACAAAACAGTCATTAAACCAAGTACAATACCAGTATGACAAAAGAAAGCACTGCTACCATTTCAGAGCCCAATGCCAGGTCTCTAGAAAACAAATTTTCTTCAAGAGGTGGCTATATTTAGAGAACCATCTGAAAAAAGATTGTTATTTTTTCCAAAAGCCTTTCTCAGAAATTACCTCAAACCCCTCCTCCCCCCACAACCCAACCCTCAAACCCCTCAACAACGCAGCATTTCCTCAAAGTCAATATGTTATTCACAGACACAAAAAAGTTAGGTGACTATGTATAATGATGCCATCCAGTAATGCTTGCTTTAAAAACGTATTTCCAGCAGAGACACAACTCCTAAAGAAGAGAAAATTTAATCACATATCTCAGACTGAATATACATTTTCTTCTTACAGTGTCTTCTGCTTCAAGCTTTATTTCGAAGGTGGCAAACTGATTTAATCTGAAAGAGATTAATTAATATTTTGTAGAATTTCACAAATCTTGAGAAGAATCAGAAGAGGCTCCCTCACTGCAAGCTCCAATCTTACCAACAAACCTCTGAAACAGTCCCATTCTTCCTGTGTTTATAGGATTTTAGTACTCAGGTTTGGATATGGGCCACTTGCTTATCTTGATTGCCAGGCTTTTGTGATTCTTGCCCCATGTCAGCTTTACCTGATTTGACTAACATAATCTTTATCTTGGAATCTCAACACTATTGTCAGGTCTCAGAGGAGCGCAGATTTGGTCCTTTGGACTACGTGATGAGGCTTTTTTATTATGCTCAAAAATCTAATTGAACAAGTTTTGAACAATGAGCATCACGTCCAATTCTATACCTTCTATTCCAGCAAGAGTACAATGGCTTCTGTTTTCTAATTTTCTTGCTTTGTTCAACATAAAAAATCAACACTCTGCCTCAGTTCATAGATCTCTTTGTTTCAGCTTCCCTTTCTTTAGTGTTGCTTATTCCTTCCTCTGTTGCATGCACACGTTTGGTTAATTTATCCAATTTAGCATCCATTGCATCTCCCTTTCTTTTAAGTCTCTCCCATGCTGTGAAGAATGACTGTCCAGGTCCATTTTATTTCTCTAAATATTGCTGCAATATCTGCAGAATCTTCTTTTTCCCTAAAGGACACTAAGACAGATGCTGTGTTTTCCATAATGTCTGTGAATTCTCTTGAGCAGCCTTCACTGGACTTCTGCAGACTACATGACACTCCTAAACTGTTGTTGCTCTTAATGATCTGTTGCTCTACAGTGATCTTTTGCTTATCTTTCTCCAGGGCTGGCAAAAAGTTAAGACCCAGAGAGAAAGGACTAAAAATTTGAATATTTGACTGGTTTGCAATTGGCTTAAAGCAATGGAGGACAGGATTATGGAAGTATTTTGGCATCTACCCCCAATGCAATTCACAGCCAAGCCTACAGGGGTAGCATATTGAGTTTGGTGGGCACCTAGCCCTTGAGAGGACATTAAAAACAGGACACATTTTTCAGAGGCAAGGTGAAACAGTTTTTTTTTTTTTTGTCAAGTCTCATTGAGCAGAAAGCAGTGTCCTGTTCATTCCTTTGCCAGGCAGCCAAGCAATGTATACCAGCTGACTAGATGAGGGGGCAGGTGGATGGCTCCTGAACTCCTTTGGAGAGGCAGGCTAGGACAATGGCAAAGTCTAGATCAAATTTCCTAGTAATGTATGTCTGGATTGGAATTTGTCATTTCAGTAGCCTTCCATTAAAGCACACTTAGTGTGTCCGTAAACCTAATATTGAAACCAACAGAACAGATAGCAATAGCTTATTTTATTTTATTTTAAATTGGTAAAACCCAAGCCAGAAAGAATTGAGAATTTTCATAGTCAGGAATGTTTTCCATCAGCAGCTTAAATTAAAAATACTTTAAAAGCATTTATCCCAGGTAATGGTAGTGGTTGAATATTTTTGTCACTTTGCCTTTGAGAAGTTTCTGGTCCAATTCCCAGTGGGTCTGTTTCTACTTCAAATGTGATGCCTTTTCTGCAACTGCAGAAGAATGTCAGAAGATGATTAAATATGCAGAGCTGCAGATAGTAATGGTCAAGGCTGAGTCCTCAAGAGAGGAAAATGTGAAATAGCAATACATGTCCTCAATCTGGTTTTATTACTGATGATTTGGGATTTTAGGGCATTTACCTGCCACCTTTCTAGTATCAGATTCTCCTCAGGAAACATATATCCTTTACTTTCTCTACTAATTTTTCTTAAAATATTCCATTTCTTATTTCTTGGACTTGTGGTTTGACTTTGAACTGAGACTTCAGCAAAATAAGTAGATTATTATCAGGATTAAAAACAAATGGTCCGCTATGCTGGCCATACACATTTTAGGATGCCTATTCTAAGACTTCTGAAAGAGGCTTTGAATATACTAAATACTTATCCTGTGAAATGAGGTCAATTTTTAGCATCTTTCAAAAACTGAGACATGCAAAATCATTGGACACTGTTGTAAATTTTGGCCATATGTGCAAGTGTGTATTTATCTGTATGTATGAGTATGGTATTGTAAAAGTTTTAATTTTCTCTAACTTCCATGAATAATTATCTGGAAAGTCTTCCCTTGTCACATATAGTAATATGGACTTTACCAGGTAATTAAACATAGGGTGACATATTTAGTTATACAAAGTATTGTTTGTCAAATAGCATATCCACTGAGTTTCAATAAACGTTTACTATATGCCTAGGTATCTAATTAAATAGGTGATAAATTTCATTAGAGATTCTTGAAACAATTTGTTTTTTTTTTTAAAACCTGGTCACTTTTAACACTTTTAAATTAAATCCTTATTTCAGTGACTATATTTAAAGTGTGACTCGAATTCCCTGTAGTTCACCTCAGAGGTTTTTTATTTTTACTCCTGCCTAATAAATTAAGAGGCATACCAGTCATACCAGTAAAACCCCAAGCAAGCTGCCCTGTATCATACTTCACACTTCATCAAGATTCTTCCCTGTGTAGTAATACTATTCATAGGGTTTTATATTTGTTTGTTTTGTTTCTATGGTTATTTTTCCACTTACCTTAGGAAGTGTGATTGGTTTTTCTCAGCTTCCAATCTCCACTAGAACATTTTGAGTTGTCCAGAAAATCACTTAAAGCTCTTACTGGTCAAATAGAGCTGAGTGAACAGGCACGTGATTTATCTACATCTGCCTGAATGAGGTGAAAACAGTCTTTCAGACACAGAGAGAAAAATACAGAAATGTTTCACCTCCTAAAGCTTTTTTTTTTTAATGGCTTGGTTATTTCTTTTAAAAATAGCATGCATCTAGCATTGTAGGCACCACAACTGTCCTCAAACATATATTATCTTGCATCATTTCCTAGAAAATAACTACATAGAAAATCTCAAATTTAAGAATTAGCTTATTCTTTCTCACCCATCCCATGTCCCAATTCAAGCTATACTTTGTTATGAAAGACCTACAAAGCAAGAGGGGTCTCACAGCACTGTAGGACTCTGACAAATAAGCAGCAAATTGAGTTCCAAAAGCATGAACTCATCATGATCGTTGAGAAAATGCCTTTACAACTGTGTCTCTTTCATAGCTTCATAGGGAGACTGGAAACTTGAATTATTCCAATCACCATAGCATAATCTCTGTCACACAAGGATCATGACAATTACTGAAGTAACAAGGATGCATTGAGGATGTGAAGGACAAAACAACTGCATCTTGCCTCTTAGAATTTAATGAGGAATTCATGTGCTTTGCAGGCAAGCTGGAATTTTCCTCTTCAGTCTACCACCAAATAAGGCCTATACTCACATATAAAACATAGTGAAGGCTGTTCAGTCACAGTGAGGCAGAGGACGCTGTTTCAACCACCATCTCACAGTTTTCCCAAGTGTTTAATCGTTAGCATACCTTCTGGCATGTTTGTGGACTGTGCCAAGTCCTACTCCCCAAGGGGGTGTGTTGTGCAATGCCACAGATCTGTGCTCTTCCTTGCCAGCTGTGCAGTCTCTTCAGATGAGGCTGCCCTGTTTGGGAAGGAAGACAACTAAGCATGAGGAAGCATGTGGTGCCACACCACGTGGCTGCAGAGCAAGGGAGCAGTCATTGCAACAGCTATGAAGTCATGCATACCAAAGTTTTCTCTTGGTTTTGCCAAGAGTCACTTCTTTTCTCAGTGGGTTATTTTGTCCATTCTTGAATTGATAAGGAATCAAATACCTTTTTAAAAATGAATTAAAATCTTCCTGCCAAGTAGAGATGAAATATACTTTGAGACTGCCACCACATGGACACTCAGAAAGACACAGAGAAGTTAACAAGCTCTTCAGGAAGTAAAGAGGATGCAGATAGACAAGCTTCTTCAAACCATGGGAGAGACATGTCCTCTAATTTCACTACCTACCAGCTTATCAAGCCCATCCTAGGCATGAATAGAATATATTTCAGGTAGCTCACCTAAATCCAAATCCTCCACCCTGTTGACTCAAGGTGAAAATAAATCTAGCTGTAGCACTCAGAATCACAGAATCACACAGGTTGGAAGGGACCTCAGGGATCATCTAGTCCAACCTTTCTGGGAAGAGCACAGTCTAAACAAGATGGCCCAGCACCCTGTCCAGACAGCTCTTAAAAGTGTCCAATGTGGCTGAGTCAAGCATTTCCCTGGGGAGATTATTCCAATGGTGACTGTCCTCAATGTGAAAAATTTTCCTCTCCTGTCCAATCAGAATCTCCCCAAGAGCAACTTGTGTCCATTCCCCTTGTCCTCTCCATGTGACTCCTTGTAAAAAGGGAGTCTCCATCTTCTTTGTAGCTACCCCTTAAGTACTGGTACATGGTGATGAGATCCCCTCTGAGCCTCCTTTTCTCAAGGCTGAACAAACCCAGCTCTCCCAGCCTATCCTCATATGGCAGGCTTCCCAGGCCTTTGATCACCTTGGTGGCCCTTCTCTGGACCCCTTCCAGCCTGCCCACATCCTTTTTGCAGAGTGGGGACCAGAACTGTACACAGTACTCCAGGTGCGGCCTGGCAAGCGCTGAGCAGAGTGGGGTAATGACTTCTTTATCTGAAGATCTGAGGAAATGGTGGTAGAAGTGGTTACATTCAACACCACAGATCCCAGAGTTGGAGGCATCTCTCTGTCTCCTCTAGTGGCCTCCTCTATATCCTGAACATGTAAACAACAGCTGCAAGATGTTAAGAGCCACTAAAAGCTCAGTCCGGTGTTTCAGGTATTAAATTACTCAAGCCCATGGAGACTTATTTTTGTTCTGATTTCAGACATGTTGACTAAGTAAATCTCATGTTGACAAGAATGAGACCAAACTGGAAGCTAATTTGTTGCTGCCTGACATCAGGAACAATATAACTTACCCACTGATGCCGCACAAAGAACTTTATTCCCAAACAAAGTACTTTGATAAAAAGCCATCCTCCTCATGTAATTAGGAAATACAAAGGGCAAAGCAAGAATTTGAGTTTTAATAGTGAAAGATAATAAATCCTGTTTATAACCCTTATGACAAAAGGCTTACTATAACACAAAAGAGATGGAGAATTCAGTTTCAGAAGTACTCTGAAAGCATGTCATCTCAGAGCTATAAATAATTAATTGTATCTATATGCTAAAGAAGTAAAAAAATGACAACAGTTTGGCAATTGCAAACAATGCGTGAGCCTTTATCCTTCACTAAAAATTTATAATTAATAATACCACAAAACATGATCTACTACCAGAACATATTTCAGCTACAGAAAATCCCAGACTGGTGTCTTTAAAGAGAACTTTATTTCTTGGGTTAAAGTCATTAAACAAGTGATAGGTTGTCCTTGGCCTCAGCACAGGAAAGCACTTACATTTCTACCTGTCTTTAAGTGTGGAAGTCACCCTTTTTGTGTAAAGCAGAATAACAGGTGGTACTATGGCCTATATGGAATATTTTAAGGGATATTAGAACAGGTATGAGATCAGGTATTAACTGTGGAAAATTTTAATTACCCAAATATTGATTAGATCAATGCCTCATTAGGATGAGATGTAGAGATAACATTTTTGAATACAGTAAGTGGTTACTCCCAAGAAATATAAATCTTAGAATCCAAGAAAAGACGCTGTTCTGAATTTGGTCATCAGTATTACACACAACATAGCTCAGAAAGTACTAGTGGGGTAGCTTTTCTGTAATAGCAACCACAATACAATTAGCTTTAACTTTGTAGGGTAGAGAGCAGGCTAAATAAATCCAGTGTGTGGCTATGTAATTTCAAGAAAGAAGATTATGTAAAACAAAGGAAATCAGTAAAACAAACAAGCAAGCAGAAACACCCCCCCACCCCCCCCACCCCCCCACCCCCCCAAAAAAAAAGTACAAAACCCCCAAATCCAAAAAGGAACATTCCAAAAAGCAAGATGCTTAAACCAGCCTGGAGTCTGTAAAAAATACTGTAGTGGAAAAAGGGTGAAATGCATGCCACAACTGAAAAAGAAAGAAACGCAGCCCAAAAAATCTGCCATGGGATCAACGGGAAAGCTTAGAAGGCTATCACAAGGAAGAGTTTAGCTTTTAGAAAATGGAAAGCTTGCCAAAATGAGAACTCTGTAAGAAAATGATAGGTTATACATAAGCAGGAAATTGAGAGGTCTAAAAAGAATTTGAAGTATAGCTTGCAAAAGATTTTCAAACTGATAACAAGAAGTCCTTTAAATAATTCAGATGCTGTGGAATTGGTGAGAATATTGATAACAAGTATGTAAAAGCAGCACTCAGGGCTGACAAAGGCCACAGCAGAAAAGCTCAGTAAATTTCTTGACAAAGGCAACCACACATTGGAAATACTCTTTGCAGCAGATAAGTCAGAGAAGGTAGATCCATTTGAAATAAATAGAACTCAAGTACAAGACCAAGCAGATAAGCTGGAAGTCAGTAAGTCACCCATTCCAGGTAGCATTCACCCTAGGTTGACCTCCATGTGAAACTGCAGAAGTGCCACCCCAGGTGTGTGACCATAAGGTTACAAACAGCCCCTGTGCCAGCTGGCAGGTGGCTTGCCAATGTAAGTTCCTCACAGAATGAGGGCCCAGGAGGGGATCCTGGAAACTACAAAACACAATGGTATCCACCCTACGGAAGATGGTCGAGTATATATTACAGAATGGGATTGATGGAGTCTATATTAAAGAATAGGATCACTGAGCACGCCAGACATGGTCAGCTAGGCAAGAACCAGTGTGGCTTCTGTGAAGGGAAATCCTGTCTCCCTGGCATGCTGGAGATCCATAAGGATGTTAGTAAGCCACAGACAAAGGACACTCAGGGGGAGTAACGTGCCTGGAGTTTTAAAAAACTTTTCAAAAAGTTAGTCTCCAAAGGTTAATTAAGAAATAAGGTTACAAGAGACAACGAAAAAACCTAGAGGCTGAAGGACAGGATGCAAAAGGTAGGATTTACTGCCACTTTCCAGGATGTAGAAGAGTCAGGTGGGGTCCCCCAAGGATCAGTGCCACCAGAGCTTTTATCTGTCATTGTTTTCCCCAAGGCACCTAAAGGAAAGGGTGTGTGAACGTGAAATGTCCGTGTCCAGATGAGCCTAGGCTCTTCCGGGAAGTCAGGTGTTGTGACAATGCCACGAAATTCCAGAAGGACTTCATAAAACTGAGTGAGCAAAAACATGGCAGATGAACTTCACTGTAGATAACACCTAGGGAAAATAATCCAAACCATTCCTTCCACAACACAGTACTCAGAACTGCAAAATGGGAAAGAGATCTCATAGTCATCACTGACAGGTCCCTGAAATCATTGGCTTAATGGGCAGGAGTAGCCAAAGGAGACAACAAAATGTTTAGCATCTTCTAGAAGGATCTTGAGAAGAGAGAACATAATTTTGCTACTGTATAAAATGTTTATGAGCTTGTATCATAAGTCTAATGTGCACTTCTGGTTCTTCCATCTCATGAAGGAAGCAGACTTTAAGAAGTAAAGAAGGTGGCAAATAAAATGACATGGGGTGCACAGCCACTGCCCTTGGGCACAGAGGCCAGGGCTCTTCAGTTTGAAGACAAGATAGAGGGATATGACTGAGGTTTACAAAATCTTGAAAGCAGTGGATAAGCTGAATGTGGAACTGTTGTTCTTGAAGTTCTGCAACAGGAGAACTAGAGAACATGATTAAACTAGCAGAAGATCTATTTAAAGCAGTTTTAAAAAGAGCTTCCTTGCACGGGAGGTGTGGAATTTAGTACTATAGAATGTTGTGGAAACAGAAGGTGTCAGCAGGATCAAAAGGGGATTGGGAAAAGTAATAGACAGCAGCTTCAGGACTTGGGGTATGCTGCGGCACGACGACAGGGAGGAGGGAGCAATGCTGTGCACCCATATTTCATTTCAACATTAAATCAAAATACTGTCAAGGTCCACAATCACATGCATATATGCACACCTGGGAACAAGAGAATGCTCCCAGCTTCCCTTCCCCACAGGGAGCTTAAGTAACTTTCTTTTAGATGTTCAAGAGCCTTGCAGCAGATTTAATAAAAAAAATCTGCATGTGAACACATGAAGGCTTGCTTAAATCAGTTATCCACCAGGGACTTTTAAGCTTGGGCCATGCCTACATTTTCTCTGTCTTGAGAAAGGAATAAAGTTCATTCTGAAAGAAATTCTTTACCACAGTCGTTTCTATACAAGTGACAGGCAGTATAATGTTAAGTATAAATATTATTGCATAGAGTATGTTTCCATTATTCTTGAGCAGTACTTTTACTGATCATTATTCATTCATTGACTAATAGCATTTCCAACATGTCAGCCACTGCATCAAGAGGACATTTTTAATAAACTTTCCATTCTTTCCCTATAAACAAATTTTAAAAGTTGTAATAAACCAAGAATTATGGCTACTTTGCTGTTTATAATGCAAAACTCAGAATTTCCATAGATCTTTGATGGTGCCCAAAATAAAACCAAATTATAATGCCCACAGGGGAGTCAGAGATCAAACAGAATGTGACTCTGACAACTCTATGCCATGTACCTATTTCATGTATCAAATTCCTTTCAAGTTCCTCTAACACTAGCCTTTTATGAAACCATCCCTAACTGTGCCTTGTTGCTAGCTTCACACAAAATGGGAAGGAAACTGCCTTTATAACCAGTACTATTTTCAAGACTGTTTCAACCAAAAAGCAGGTGTTTTGCTAGAGGTAAAATAAAGTAGAAAATAAAGCACCACAGAGAGGACCTGTGAGGCTGATGTTCACTTTGAGCTTGCAGTGATGTTTGTTCTCCCATCGGATGCTACCCACATAATTAGTACTGTTGATTCTTTCCAGTGGAAGACTTTGGAATGAAAGGACAGAGTATGAACTTTGGAAAAGGATATTTGTATATTCAACCTCATCAAAAGCCTCCTTGTTGCACAGGTTTTGGGTTGGTTTTGGTTGGGGTTTTTTTCTGGAAATGTTTATATTATTAGCTAGAATGATGACTTTCATACACTCTTTATGGTGATCGATGATAATGATTATTATTATTGTCTAACAAACCTAGAGAGGACTGAGGGCTCCAGTGTGCTCAGTGATGTGCAAAAAACTACAGTATAGTCCATGCCTTGAAGAATTAGGTCATGTAGAACAGGTGGATAAAATAATTTATGCTGCACAAAATTAACTAAAACAAAGAAAATGGTTAAGCACATGCTGTAAAATTCAGTGTTTCTTACATATAATTACACCATTTGACAGAACAGAATGGGCGAGTAGAGGCTCCAGAATTTCCTTGATAGCAAGTTGGCATTCATGGATCTGTCAGTAGATATTCGTGGTATGCAAGGGTAGCTTGCCTTGAATTTCCTGCACTGGAAAACTGATAGAAGAAGTTACACCACAGTAAAGGTAAACTGCAGCTGTCCTCTGTTTGCTGCTTACCCGAGGCTGCTACGTCTGCTGTAAATCATTCCAGTTCAGTTAGTGTTATGGTAATGTGAAGTGGCAAAGCAAGCCAGGTCCACTATGTCTCACCTTCCAGACAGCAGCATATTTGGTGGTGGTCATTTTCCATTTTGTTTGACTGGTCTGGACTGAGCTGTATTGCAACAGTGACAAGTGTAAAGGAAGTTATATGCTGAGAAAGACTATGAAGCAAAACCTAACCTTTTGCTATTCAAAGAGTGAATGTGTGACAAGGAACTATGCAAAACACAACACAAGACCCTGGTCCATCTGCTTTTGCTTCCTTCACAATGCAAAACTCAGAAAAGACTTTTTATGGTTTTTTTTTTTTTTTAGCCAAGCATACCCACAAATGTAATGCCTACTCACAGGGCATTAACAGTGGGCGATGCTGAGAATTATGCTAGAGTGAACCACAGCAAAATGTCTAGCCCCCAAAATTGCACTGCTGCTGCTTCATCTACATGTGAACATCTACATGTTCACAAGTTTATGCTGCTTGGGAGAAAGCTTGCTCTTTAAGGAATAAACTGAAGCAACATCTGTCAATACACTCTAGTTGAAGACACAGTGTTGTTGTATGTCTCCATTATAACTTCACTTTCTCTAATTTATTTAGAAGCAGAACCCCACCTGAGAAAGAGGAATTTGCCTGTTGATTATGATTTTACGCATCATATGTCAGCCATGCTCTGAGCCAGAAAATGTGGCAGCTACGTAAGCCCTGAAGCTTTGTGCAGGTCAACTCTGCTTGTTGCTGGGGATGATTTAATTCACATATGGCATCAGTAGCCATATGTGGCCTTTTGTCAGAAGATGTCGATATATTTGATGGTCAAAACTGGGCCAATATAGTGATGAGAATAAAACTGGTTTGTTTTGATGTAGTTGAAAGGCTAAATATTTCTGCAGCATGTTGTTTTCTTTAGAACTATGGGTAACAACAAAAAACATGGATAACAACAAAAAGCATGGAATATAACCAGCAACATAACTGGCAATGTTCTAGAACAACTGATATTTCATAGTTAAACTACTTTTTTGTTTGTTTTCAGAAAAACTATTTCCTCATATATGATTGTCTGCTGGAACATCAGAAATGCCAGCTGAGAAAAATACTTTTCTGAAACTAATTCATTTTACATATACAGTACTGCAAGCAGACTGAAAAGTGCTTTCCTTCCTAGCGAACATTCATATTACAGCCTTGAGCAAACAGGGAAAGTTTTCTTTTCAACTTCATTTTTGGCACAACGTCCTCACTTAACCAAACTGCACTAGACTTGCAGGCTTATAAATCTTGACTACCTCTCTTAACTACACACAAGCTTATTGTACATGTATTTCAGAGACTGTGCCTAGTGCACTCCAAGAAGCTTATAATTAGAGTCATTTTCTGAGGTCTTTCCTTCTATTATATCTGATAAATGAAAGATAAGATATTTTGCATATTCCTGGGGAATAAACTTTTTACTTTGAACTTAAAATCTTTAGAAAGTTGAGGAACAATGAAGAAAAAATAATAACGTCTAACTAAGATGAGGCAAAATAATTGAAATGCTAAACATCTGGTTTTGTCAGAAAATAGATATGTTACAACTAGAAGCAACTTCAGATATCTTCAGATATCTTACGATAATTACTATAAAAATCTGAACAGAAAAAGTCAGTAGAATCAACTTTTCTGGGAACTTCAAACACACTTTGAAGAAAGTCTGTTTTCATCCTTGATCTGAGCCAGAGGGAAATCTAGTAATTGAGTTTAAGATTAGAAATTAGCATTACATTTAAAAATATTTAAATGTGTAAATTGTCTCTGGGTGATGAAACTTGTTTTGCAATATAAAATGAGATTTTTTTTTTCTTTTAATATGGTACCTTTCTTCAACTTAGTCCATAATGATTACTGCTCAGTGTGCCCACATGGAACTGTTATATCATCATTCATGGTTTAGCAAAAATAAAAATCAAGTTAAAACAATGCCAGATTTTTTTTTCTGAAAGACAAGCAATAACATTTGTATCTGATCAGAGGTCCTTCTGTCCCCTAGTTGTTTGTCTTTTTTTTTCCAGCATGAAGCATGCAAGCTGTAGCCATCTTAACCACTTCAAGAAGTATCTTGCCAACTCACACAAAAAAAGGGGCTTCCTCATCACTCATCCTTCTATAGCATAAACTCTATTTCTTTTTCCCTGAGAATTGTAGATGTACCATCTTCTTTTTTGCTGACATATAAAATTCTAGAATATGGCACTAACTTGTTGATGTAAAACTGCTCATTGATATAAAGTTTCAATCTAAACTTAGGATGAATTTTCCATTTTACCAAATATACATATATATATCCTGGCAAGGCCAGCTGTACCTCAGCAACATGTAGAAGCAAATAGAGTTAATGTATAGGCAGTAAACCACTAACACTGTCAAAAAATGGTCCCACTGAACAGAAGAGCACCTGGGAAGTGATTTGTTTGATTTGGGAGTGTCACCAGGAAATTCAGTGGGGTGGGATGGCTTCAAGAATGCACCCACACCACCCAGGGATGCATAATTGAAAATGTATTTACTTAGCAGGACAAGTATAGCAGATGGATGGCAATTTTTAATCTACAATACATACTACATGCCCACATAAACCAGGGCTTCAGTCCCTTTGCACAGTTTAGACCAGCACAGCAGGGACCCACAGGAGCAGAACCCTCTCCCTGACTGGTCGACATTCCAGGTCCATAGCCTACTGTTTGGCTTATATATATGCTGGTGTCTCCTTGTCTCTAGTTTCCATCTGGTCTTGGATATCTGTGTATGGCATTCCCCAAAAAAGGGACAGTTTTAAACTGTTTTTCTCCTTCTAAATTAGATTGTTGTCATAGGACACCAATGGTCTTGCTGATCATGTAGCCTTGCACCAATCTCTGACTTTCTCCATACCTAAGGCCAAGCAGCAGTTGCCACTGTCTTTTTTCTCACCCTCTGGCCTCCTGCCTCAAATGTGATGCAAAAACTGTGAACTCAACAATAGCTGCCAAGTGAAATTTTGTCTACTGCTACTGTATTTCCAACTTGTCTAAAACTAATCCAGTTGACTGGAGCTGGGTCGGAGTAGTCAAGGTTGTGTATCTGGGGACACCATTTTCAGCGCAGGCTTTATCCCATGACAGGGTGATTCAGTGAGCAGCTGTAGTAATGTAAGGTCCTAAACCACTTAAGGTCGCCTGTGCTTGTTGTATCTGTGTACTACATATCCATTTAGAAAAGACTCTCAGTGTCCTTGCCTCCAACCTCCACAGTCATCTTGAGCTCTCAGAATTATTTCTGTTGCAAGTGGAATTAGCTTTACAGTGTGGGAGAACCTCTTCTACTAGAGGGAAACCCTTCTTAAGCTGGTTTGGATCTACGGGAATTGCATGTTGGCCATTTATTTGCTCAGTCCTTCAAAACGCTAGTCATAATGTACAAAGAGAGAAATGACATGGCAGGAAATAACAACTGCTGACTCGGTTCAAAGTTGGGTTTTTTTTTAAAGTATATGGCATAGAATTAACATTCTGCTAATGTTAGCATACTTTCTAATTCAGTCAGATAACTTCTGCCTAGCACTGTCTTAATCCTAAAATGGAGAAGGGTATGGCCATAGCAAGGTGCAAATTTACCACATTACAGGTACTCTTTTCCTATCTACTTGCAATATAGAAAACTAGTAGAATTTAGAAAGCCTGAAGACTTCTCAGAGATCTGCAGAGAATGAAGGAGACTAAGGGTAGTCTCTGGTTTTAGTAATATTAATCTGTTATGCTTCTTTCTTCACCTCTCTTCCCTTTGGATTGCCAATACAGCAAATCTTTAGGAAAAACCCTTTCTGAGTAGCTATGTGTATTACAAATATTTTTATGTACTTTTACGTACACAAATACTTCTATGTCCATGCCCTCCTCATATATCCTGACTCATTCCCCTAAAGCCTTTTCTTGCTCTACATCTCATTAATTTTGATGTAGTAAGAAAAGTAAAAGGAACAGTGTTTCTGTGGTCTATAAAACTAGTGGTTGTTGGAGATCAGAAGATGGTCTAAATATGCATGGGATTGGCCAGAGTAGATCAGGTCAAAAGTCCATTTACTCTCATTTCCTGTTTCCAATTTAGGAAAGAGAGTAAGAGTGGTGTAGACAGATATGATCCACTAACACACTTCAACCTTCTTAGAATTAGGGCTTTCAGAGCTCAGTGCTATTTATAACATGTATCTGATAACCCTAAATTCATTCATTCTCTTCTTGAAGTCATGTAAGCTTTTAAATCAAATCAGCTGAGAGAATATTTTTTAATATGCGCTCAGATGTCCATGCATACAAAGAAGCAAGCAACCAAGTGGGAAAAATAACACTAAAAATGAATATTCAAAGTTTTATTTATTAAATGAAAACAACTTGCAGGAATACACAAGATAAGTTATAACATTTTTTTTAATAAAATCAGCTTACAAAATATTGTAACTGCACCAGTGAGTTTCTTTATGTTTTGTACAATATCTTTTGGCTTTGGTACTTCCAAAGAAACTGTCTTTTAATCTGAAATTAGCACCAAGTGATACTTAGAAGTAACAAAAAATATCTAAAACATGCCTTCTCCTAGCACTTTCAGAGATTTGTATCTTAGGAAAATGTACATATCTAGTATATAGCATTAATGTATTATAATAGCATTACTTTAGAAATAATTGCAAGCAGGACCCATCCAGAGCTGATGCTGCATGGAGCTGGCACTAATGAGAAAAAAGGTAAGAACCAGTGCCTGCTCTGCATGAGTAAGATGTTAGGGATTAAATGATGTTACACATAACATGAGAAAATATTTTATAATAAGGGTGCCAATGAACAACTTCTGCCAAAACCTTAAAGGGTCTATTCACAGATGAACTGGAAACCTCAGCTTCTTACAAACACTTGTTTCTCTCCAGTTTATAAAATTTTTGAACCTGAATGTCTCACAGCTGTCACAGTCATTTGGTTTGATTAATGTATCCACCTTTGGGACAGCATATAAAACATACACCACAGTGTTCAGGAACACAAGGAGCTCTTCACACAGACAAAATTTACAGTACCTTCTTATAATCTTCATGAAGTGGCAGAAATTATCTCTTACTGCCCATGCTGTTGTATACAGTATACTATCAGCTAGAAAATAATATTATGTACTTATATGCTAGTACAAATGATAGGTTTTGTTGTTTTTTTTGCAAATTACTGAGGCCTGGTACCACTGTGACTCAAACTTTTCCACTTTTATATATATATAATGACTTTATAAATCACAATAAAGACCCCACTGCTTTATGCTGGAGACTTTCCACAAGATCTCAAAGCAATTAGCTTCAGTTCAAAAACCTATGGATAAAAATGTTGCATAGGTGAGTTGACTGGAAATCTTAGTAGTAACCAAAAATATCTTAATGTGGTGTTAAGGAACAGAGGACTCCATTTAGCACCTGATAGTCATCAAGTCACTGGCAATAATAAACTAAAGGTCCCATAAACTGGAGGCGTACTGTAAGAAATAAAGTGAAAATATCAGTTTAAATGTCTTTCAGCTCTTTAAAGAAGAATTGTTCTTGGTATGAAAAGAGGAAAAAAATTGCTAGGCTGCAATAAATTTCATCTCAGTATATCTGACTAGTCCATAATTCAGTTAAGTACAGGAAAAGTTGGCAGGCTCTTTTCTTGCATCAGTCTTCGAAGGACTGCAGAATCTCCTCCCTGAAAGCAGCTTGCAGGGGATGTCTGTGAGTGCCCTGCCCCTCCTCATTGTCTTTAGTGCTCCAGCCACCCTTGTCCTACATGTAGGAAAGCCAGTGCCTTTCCTAGAAGGCTTAGAGTCTTGCTTTTCAAGGCAGAACTGATCAGTTTGGCCCTTTTTTTTCCTGTCTCAGCCCATATCACACTCAACTCTACAGGAGGAAAAGGAGATAGTCAAAGAAGTAAAGTGCGTTTTCTGGGTATTCAGCTTCACATTCCTCCTCTGGTCCATTCAAGCTGTCTGTTTCAGACAAGTTTTGAAGTGTTTCACATGTGCAAAACCTATTCAGGATGAGACTGCAGCACAGTCTGATCTCTTTCTCAGCATTATCCCTTGATCTCAGCCCCTGCATTGTCTCCAACTTTGGAGCAGCATAAATTTTCTGCTGATGCTTTTGCTTAATTTTTAGAAATTTTTAGAATATGTGTGTTCATTGCCTGTACACAAAAGGGAGAATGTTGGCCTTGCAATGGGGAAAATGGCAGAAAGGCAAGCTAGGTGTGGATTTCTAAGGGTTTTCTGGTCAGGATGGTGTACCCTGAGTAAATAACCCTCTGTAAACCTTGTGCTCAGAAGATGGAAGATGAGGCACTTGAAAACAGAGTGGATTTGGAGTTTTCATAAACATAAAAAATACAGGATTTTTACTGTTTGTTTAGATGCTGTTTTCAAAGGCTTAGTTCTACTGAAAGAAACAAAACCTCTCTCGTGCAAATTTTCATGCATAGTCAGATTATTATAGGGTGCTGAATAGAGTAGGACTCTGCGGAAGACAGTATTGGATTGATTTATGTTATGTGGGCTAAACATACATTAGAAAAATGCAGTAAAGTTTTTATGTGAGATTCTGTGGTGAAATTGCCTCATGTACACATATAGTAAAGGTATCTTAAATGGACGTTTGCTAAGAATCATTTATGGTCAAAAATAAAAGAAGTAAATAAGATAATATATATGTCATATTATGCAAATGAAATAAAAACCAATTCATTTTCTACCTTTTGGCTTAGTACTTTGCCATATGTTGTCTGAAACCTGTTGAGATTTGTGATTTGAGTGCTACAAGTCGTATGAAGAGAACATGAATTCACCAGAGACACTGACAAGGAAGTTTGGCCCTGCATTGCTGATCTACAGTATCTGTCCCTCCCAAACTCTCCCTGAAACTAAGGGTGGTCCAAAATATTACCTTAATATTACCAAATATTACCTGAATATTACCAAAATATTACTCATTGACTTTGGTGAATTAATCTTTTTCTGCTAAAAACAAGTATTAAAATACCTGTGTTAAATGTACATTATCTCTTAGAAGATCCTACTTTTATTCATCGCAAACACAAAAAAAGCTTTAGCTATGGACATGCATCAGCATTTTATGCTGTCTGATTGTTCAAGATTGAAAGCATTTAGAATAACATCTCATCTAGCTTTTGCATTTACTAACCTCAAGTTGTAATACACTTCTGTTTTATAATTAATTCATAAAGCTGGGCTAGTATACAACATTTGTAGTCCAGTGTACAAAAAAAATAAAGTGCAACATGAAACCTATAATGTTCATAAATGTTTGAAGGAACCAAGAAGCCCAAAATATATGGACTGGCTGAAGCCTGTCCTCTTAGCTTTAACCAGTCATTATATCTCAGTAGCAATTACTCAACATGTCATTCTATACTGAATGAATCCCAATCAATTACAAGTGATTGCACATCACTCTGCATCAATCAGAGGATAATTCTTGATTCGATGAGATGCAATGGGTGATGTCAATTACACTTTGTTGATGCTCTTTGATTGCATATTCTTTTGCAAATACTGTTGCACCTGAATTGTACCACACTGACTAACCTGGCTATTCTGCATTTCACAGGTTACATCTAAAGTCATGAACATAAACTGAAATGCTAAAATATAGGCTGTACAGTGCATAAACATCTGTTAGCAATAATACCAGGGCATAGTATGACAGATTGCATTGTGACATAGAGGGATGAAAGGATCCACTGGAATATAGCCTGGGGAAAAAGGAAAGAGATATTGTCTCAGATTTTTTTTTCCTTTTTCTTTAAACTTGAGCTATGAGCCAGTTTCTTGGCTTCTCTTTTGGTGTCATCTGTTTGCATAGGCATGCGCAGGAATTAAGTTTGTACAAGCCTATCCTAAAGGGTGTGTGTGTGTGTTTCATTGAAACCTCATATGTACACTTCATATCTACATCTAATACACTTAATGCTGTGACGTTCATCGGATGGTCTTGTGCCAGTGGTGGGTAGGCTAAAGCTATGCCAGTCTTATGGGAACAGCCCAAGCATATTACCCACAGTTCCTGACAAGGCAAGCCCTAAGTGAAGGAGGTGCTGCAGTCTTCTCTCACCGGCAGACTGGAGTATGCTTGAGATAAATGAAGGCTACTTATCAGGCCAAGGAGTAGTACTGCAATGTGGTACGAGCACAAATGTTTTTTCTTTATTTATTTTCTTCTCTGAACTCTATGTGCTTTGGGCCAAGGAATAACAAGCTTAACCTAGAGAATTTCTTTGGGCTTCCCTTAACCAGCCTCCTTTGCCTGGTTGAAAAGGAACCACAGACATCACACACTGTTATGGGTTTCCTGGGTTAGTATGACTTGTGATCAACAGAACTGCAATCCAGAAGCACAGTCAAAGAGAAGAGTGATTTTCTACATTCATCTAGAGAGAAGTGAAGATAATCTGTGTGCTTGAATAGCAGTCATAGCAGCTAAATTACTACTGTCTTTCTAATCATAACTGAAGGGTAGAAGCAATGCATAGAACCCAGTGAGACCTACTTCAGTGCTTATTCAAACAGCCTTGAATTGGCGTTGTACACTGAGAGAGTGCTCTTATAACCAAACTGTAGGGCTACCACCAAGTAATGCTCAAATGAATATAACTTCCTTCTCATAGCAGGATTTATTCAGAAGTTATTCTTTTCAGTGGGTTAATTTTGTGAGTTTTTTTTCCCATTTGAGAAAAAATAGTCACTCTACAGAGAAAAGCCAAATCAATTAGATTTTAAACTGAGGGAAAAGGAGAGGCACACAGCAAAGACTGACAAGTCAATTTCTGGCATAAAATCTGTGCCTTTATATAGATTAAGCATTCTGTAAAGAGGCAGTAAATTATAAAATGAAATGGGAGATGAGGATGCTCAGCAGATGTAAAGGCTTAAGTCCAGGGTGTTCCTAGAAACACAAAACTGACACCTTCTTGCCATCACAGTTGGTACAGTTTGTACTTCTCTCATTCTGGGACAGGGGTACACCACCATAGGCCTTTCCAGATGACTGAAACACAAACAAATTATATAATATAATGATGTAATATTAATATGACGTAAAGGCTAACGCAAGCAAAGAGTAGACTCTGGTTTCCAAAAAATAATCTCTTGCTGAATAATGAGAGACAACTCTAGCAGTCACACTGATGGTTTTATTCTTGCTTCCATTTTGGAGGGATTTGATCAATCTCCAGTACTGAGGAGAAAATCTGAGACAGGTGCCACAGAACAAAATATTCCCAGCTATCAGAAGATCTCTAGTATTTATGTCTCTAACCAATACCCTCTATGATGCACAAAAAGCAGGAAATCAAAATAGTGACCACATGCTGAAATTTCTGACACAAGAGGCTCTGAACCAGCTTCTACGACTGTGCTTAATTGACCTTGAAGTCCTTGAATAAGCCAGACTGGGAGAGCCACTGCAGCACAGCTGAGTCTAGAGTGAGTTAAATAAAAGCACACCAGGCCTCTTCTTAGCTATATTTTTGGAACTGCCACTTTTGGCATCTACAAATGTTATTTCTGCCAGAAATCATCCGTTGAACAGATTAAAATCTCTTTGTAGGAACTGAGTCAGAACTGAGTGAGGAAAAGTTTTTGAGGGTCAGTGTGGAACGTGTACTGAAAGCAGGAGGTTTAAGCACACAAAAGTAGCCAACTATTTGTTGAACCAGTGCTTACTTGCAATCTCTGAACGTTCTTGACTAAATGGCTTGTCACTTTCTCAATCTATTGCTCTTTCCAGTGGTGAATTATACAACATCTAAAAGCAAGAGGAAAAACTGAGATCTGCAAACAGTGAAAGAAGTATTTTTTGCCTGTGGACAACCAGCCTTAAGCTTTTGATCTGGATCAGGCAAGTCTTGTCCTGTACATCTCCTAAGTTATAGGATAGTCTGGTGTGGCTTAGGCACCTTTCCCTTCATTTGGCATTTTGGAAAATATCTTCATGGTTTTTTCTTCTTTTCAAGCTTTATGACAGATCTCTGACCAGCAAACAGCTATGAAAGATGATTTTACAACTTTCTAAATACCACCATGTATGTTATTCGGCCATGGAGTATGTCTGTAGACTATGCTGATTATGGCCTCTGTAAAAGGTCTAAGGAGTACAATCTGGGAAAATGCAGTTAGTCCTTCTGTTGCCTAGCACTGTTCTTATCAGATCTGAATCACTTGCTTTTTTGGCATTGAAGGGATGGAGAGTCCCTAGATAGACGTGGAAGTTATTATTATAAAATGGATTAGAAATATCCAACAACCGCTTGGTTCATCTCCATATTATTAAGAGACTAAAACAGCAGGGCAGGAAAGTTTTCTCCATTTGCCAGTAGCCAAACTGTGGCCAATTTGGACTCTCTTCTTTCTCTGATGGAATCTCTGCAGCCACATTTCAGGCTTAAAAATCACTTAATTTTTGCTTTGTAAATGCTTATTTGTGCCTTAAATGTGCTAAATGAAGCATTTCAAAACTATAGAGAAGATTTACAAGCCTTAGAGATGATCACAATGACTGGTGCCTTGCCTAGGAGAGCTGGCAATTTAAATGAGTTACTGGAAACATTAGTTATTGGACATGAGCAAAGAGAGCATAGCAGAGTAGCTCCAAATCCTGTTGCATAATGGAATATTCTGCATGCCAGTTCCAGCTGTGAAAAGGGTAAAAGAAAAAGTCAGACTAGGCTTACAAGCATGTTAAAATCAACCTGCTTACTTTGAATTTTGTGTCTCAGAAATGAAACAGTCTTGTTGACTATAATAACAACCAGAGGGTAAAAATCACCACATTCCTCTGAAAATACTTTGAAAAATAGCTCAGACTTTTTATGTGTATTTGATCTAGGGTGAAACTCCTCTATGTTTTTATAAAGACATGAGTACCATTTTCTCCAGAAAAACAGAGGGTAAGTTTAAAATAGGTTTTCTCCAGAAGAAAATGTCTCACATTTAAAAGCCAAAGTAGGATTTCTGACCTGTGATACCTTTAATTAATATAAAAACTAGCTAAATCAAAATCATTAAAAAAACATGTCAAATTTTGCATTTTCAAGGCAATATGGTTTTCCACAGATCTCTTAGCAGTATATTAAATGTGTCACTTGTCCCTACCAGCCTCATATGCTAGGAGATGTAGTAACTGGTTCAAGCATCTTGAACATTTTGCATTTAGAGTACAAGCAGCATATAATTAAACAAGTGCCTATGTCAGCAGGGAAATCTCCATTGAAGTGAGGATCTGATCACACTAGCAGTTAATTTTGCAACTGTTTTCATGAATAGAAATGCTTCTGGTTATGCAAGCCTTAAAGCAGCTTCTATTCAAGTCACTAGGACTATTGAAATCATTGAGACTTCAGCAGAAATAGAATCTAAGTCATTATTATTTGAGCTGCAAGCAATTCTTGAAATGCTAGTGACTTTTTCCTTTCTGTAAAATGAAATTTTTGGAAGAGTGGAAAGCGAGTCATTTGGACACACAAATTGGACAAAGTCTTTTGTAATACAAGGAGCTGTCCTAATGGGATTTCATGCCCTTGCTGACCCACAGAGATATAGCAGACAGTATATTTATTTGTTAAAAAACCCCACTGATTTTAAGAAGGCAGTACATGATTTTACCAAACACTCACATCAGAGATTCGCTTTACTTTATCAGAATCAGTTGCCCTGAGATTGTAATGCAAACTGTAAATGTTGATCTCTTACTGTTGTAAATGGAAAACAACAGTACTTTAAAATGGCTGAGGTAGTTAGTTTTTGATGGGGCACCAATGAGTTGAAAAAGCAGACTAATAATGCTCCCCCCATCATTTCATCCTAGGCAAGTGAGCTAAATTTAGCAAATAAGCTGGATACAAGGCTCTCCATGCTTGTCAAAATATGATGGCAATTAAACTGGCATCTATTCTGTACCTCATTTTTTTTAAGGAATATATTTTTCAAGGCTTTGACAGTTAAAAACTATTTAGATTATTTATGACATTTCCAATGAGTTAGTAACATTTTTTTATTGCATTGCATTTTGCATAATATAATTTGTCACTACTTCTTTATTAAGCTTGTTTTATATTCATAGTTGTCCCACAACACTATATTTTCCTCTTTGTCAGCTCAGAACTTCATTATGAAGGATGAGGTTTTATCGTTTCCTAGTGATGCAAATGTCTACAGTGAATAAGTGTCATTATGCAGGAACAGGATTTTAGTTTTCCTCCATTAAGCAGCCAGGCTAATGACTCAACAAGTTTATAGCCCACCACAAAATTTGATAGCTTGGTGTGAGTTAAACAAATGATGGTTACATATTTATATGAAAATGAAAGTGGCTTTTTGGGGCTGGATGTTGTACTTCACTCATTTAAGGCCTAGACTTCCATTTTTAATTTAAAGAAGGGACATTCTCAGTTACACCTTAAGATGAGCATGCTTTCTATTTCTATATGCCCGATGTCAGTCCTATATGATAACACCATCACAGGGAAACAAAAAAATACCTATTTCATGGCCAAATTCCAAATCCCATTGACACCCATGGAAGCATCCTCATTTAATGGCTTTGAATTCTCACCATTTCCCACTATATGCAGAAAAAATGCTGTTCATAACAAACATTAGATCCAGCTGTATATAATATATGCCATGTTCTCAGCAATGGAACATTTCCATCTGGGTACGATACCCACACAACACTGTTTCACAGTCAGTGGACAACTATATAGGCAAAAACACTGCCAAGCTTTTTCTTTTCTTTGTAGAGCCAGTTTTAAGTAATTAAAAGAATGTGTGAAAAAGACCTATTTGACTGTCTAATTCATCTCCCCTCCAGTACAAATTTGTCCCCATGGCATATTTTTTCAAATGCTTTGCCTAATCTAATTCCAAATATGTCCAGGCTTAAAGCTTTCAGCATTTCCCTTGGGAGACTGCTTCTCAATTTAAGGGATCATGCTGTCAGGACTCTTATTCAGATATTTAGCTAAAGTTTAATTTTTTTTCCTTAATTTCAGTCTGTTTCTCCTGGGGACAGATTCCTGGCTGTCAGAGCTTCCCTAATTTCCTTTGGGTTTGGACAGTGTACATCAGCTGAGAATCTGGTCAGGGTTTTCCTTTCCTACTATACTAACAATTCTTCTCTCCTCTGATACATTATACTATTAATCATCTTGCTCACACTTAGTCATTGCATTCTGTATTTAATAACGCTTTCAAATCCCGCTTTTTAATGCTATATTGCTGGCTGTGTCAATCATTCCATCCCATAATTCACTTATTAACCCATACGTCATGTAGAGATTAAAATCAGCTCCTGAACTAGATGAAACTTCTCCATAGCGATGGTAGTACAGCTGCCATGATCATAAAAGAGGATAGTAACTGAGGGCAATGAAGTAAGATCCTACTTTTGATAAATTTTGTATTTGATATTTCTGTTTTCAGGCAAAAGCAGACAGAACCAACAATATGATATGCTTTTGTTGGGAAATTTTTTTAAAAAAGACAAAAACTCCTCTGCTTTATATTTCAGTGTTCGTAAAGGAGAGCTGGCTGTTTCAAAACAACTCCATACTTCCAGTGGTGCTTCTTACCTATAATCTGCTGTGTGCCCCCGACACAGACTCATATTACTTGCTGATATAAAATTCCCACCTTTCCACTAGCTTGTAAATCCACTAGCTCCACAAATGATGGATATTTTTAAAATAGCATGGGAAGGCATTGGTGCAAACAGGTCTCATGATTGAACTCTCCCCAGGTCATGACTCACATTTGCTTCTTTTGTAGGTATTTTTTTTAAATTCTGGGCTAGCCTATCAGCTAGTCATCAGCAAGCTCCAGAAGACCAAACAAAACAAAACAAAGCAATCTTTTCCATTGGCAGAGTTCCCTTGTAATGAGGTTATGTTTAAGAGATATTTTAAAAGTAGCCATTGTTTCCTGTTTTAAATGAAATCCCAGCTCTCCTGTGCCTTTAGAAATGATAAATTGAGCTCCCTGAAGCCAACAATTCTTTGGATTTCCAAATCCAAATCAAAACAATAACTAGACTTTAATCATCTAAATTTTGCTCCACCAGTTTTCAGCTTCTTCCAACCAGTAAATACAGGCTTTTTTTTTTTTTCCCAACATTTCTTAAAAAGTGACAAAATAAGAAAGCTTATTTACTTTTGGCACTTTCTTGTTCAACTCACTTAATGTTCTTCTGTGCCCCCGGCCTGCCTGATATATTATTGCTATTAAATCTGTCATGGTTTGTGGTGAGGATTGAAGATGACACCTATTTATGTAGTAGTGCCTATGAGGCTGTCTTACTGAAGACCTCCTACTATGTTGCTAAGTGCCCACTGTCAAACTGTGACTCATACAAGAGTCTTGAGCCCAGCACTTAGCCACTAGTAATCTGCTGAAGCTTTGCAAAATAGGATCACTGTTGTGATGTGGCCAACCTCTTTTGAAAGTCAGAGATGGATCCACTTTTTGAACAAAGCACTGGAGCATCACTGAACAACCTGTGATGAACTTTTTTGTATGCGATAAGTAAGGTTATCACTATCAGGAGCTTGGTGGCTACATTACTTACTAGAAATACTGCAAAAGCAATGTCTGTAAATGATAACACTTCAGAATTCAAAGGTACTTGAATGCCCCGACCTTGCTTATCTCTAATACTTACAGAGGTTCATCTATAACAGGAGTTACTGTGACAGTATCAAGGCAGTACACATTTTTGAGCAATGTTCATGGTGAGAGCACACAGAAATTTCTGTTTGGTTCTGTGAACTTCTTCAGCCATGTAACATTAGTGCTGGGATCCCAAACAGTATTTCAAGGGCTTAAGCAATGTGCTTAATGGATACGCGTGGCACTGAGCAGTACATTAGATAAAATTTCAAACTATTGCTTCACTAGCTTCTAGTGAGCAGTAGATCATTTGATCATGTTCCAGACTGTAGGCTTAGATTGGTTGCATTCTTTTTGCTAAAGTAGAAATAAATCTCCCAGGTAGAATGTATAATGTTAGCTTTTATAGAAAGAGAAAAAAAGCATGAACTAGTTCACAAGTTGACTTTCAGTTAGTTCTACATATTAGCAGTCACAAAAATGAGGTTTGTGGCCTCAGGCATTGAATTCAATCACTTCATCTTTCCAAGTAGCAACCCTATTTTTGCTTCCCTCCAGGCACACACTCACGGGGTAATCATGTTGAATTCTCAATTCAAGTATGAACTGTTAGCTAAGCTTTTCTCTCAATAAACCACATTATAGAAAATTTAGGGAAAATCAGGCAGTTACAGAAAATCACAAAAGCTAGATTTTGGTAATGTGATAGCTCTAGGGTTTGAAGTAAGAAAATCAAACAGCTGATGAAGACTACTCCATGACACAGAAGTCATGCTTGTTGCCTTCTTCTAAGAGATGTTACAGACCCTGTGTGAAGTGAGACAACGGTCCCAGCTCTATAGCTAAAGGTCAGGGGTCCAAATAAGGAAGCTGTAAATGCAATTTGACTTTTTTACTAGGTTTTAGTGGATAAATGATGGCTATGCTGGAACTGATGATCTGGAGAGGGTACCTCCAATTCAGGTTGAAATATTACTGAAACATTCTCATTGATGATGCTGTCCTGAGCTGGCAAAGAATTCAGTATCTTTTTTTCAGAGAGTTGGATTTGTTTTTCATAAGAGCAAAGGCCACATATGGTTTTTTGTACCATGGAATTATCACCTACCACTGATGTAAAATACAAAATAAACAATACTGTCATGTTGTGTGTCAAACAGGTAGGAAGGGACAGAAGGTTCTAAGCTCCACAAAAAAGTCAGCAAGGACCAAAAACAGATCCTCAGCAGCTTTTGGGCCTGGGCCAGATTCACTTGAACAGTAATGTAATTCTTTAGATTTTCTAGTATTTCATTTAATGATAGTATATTGTGAGGTAAGAATAATTGTAAAACAAATCCTTGGTGTAATAATGTGACAACAAAATGTAGCCTTAATAACACATACAGAATGTGTTATTACTTAAATTCAGTGGGGTTTTTTGTGTTACAGAATTGTTGTTTCCATTTTATTGATTGAGAAATCAAGGCCCAGAAAGACTATGTGGTATTTTTCAGACATGCAGAACTTCCCCATTTGAGTGAATTGCTGTCCATCCTGTTCCCATAGGTCAAGTGTTCAGCTCATTAAAATGTTCCACCATCACAATTCAGTGACCTTGTGGGCAATCTTTGCAGAGGCTAATGACTTCTTTAACATCAGCATTGATCTGCCAGGTATGATCTCTTTGAGTTAGAAGATCTATAAATACAGCTTAATCATTCAAAGGGCTTAATTAGCTACTGCATTACTTCATTTTTAGGTTGATGTAATATTAGTGGGTTTATATGAGATTACTGAAGAATCACACTGTGATTTAATATTTACTAGCTAGTCTTTCAAGCACTTCAGGCTCATCAGACCCTATTTTTGGAGGTGCTGCTATCTAGTGCCCACGGGCTGCATCAACACTAGCTTGGGCTGGTGGCTAGTCAGAATTTCTATATCTTGGCATGCTGTTGTGAAGACTGCATGCACAACAGGTCTGGACCAGCATATATGTATGTATGTATTAATGTGCAAAGATAAATCCGCACAAAAAACCTTGGTATTTGCACACACACATATTCACAACTCTGGAAAACTGACCTACAAAGATGTCTTTTCTTTTCAAAATCTTTAGTCAATGGTAAGTATGTTAGGGAGATTGCTGTTCTTTTCCTTAAAGACTGTTGTCTCCTATGTGAATAGCCAGAAAAATATTCTCCCATTTACCTTTGGCAAAACTAAAAATATGTGATCATATTCATCATCCTTATACTTCAATTATATTTCATGATAATATTTGCTTCTTAAATATTATGCAAGCTGTTCCTAGTTTAATGACTGTTTGCTCCTGTTCACAAAATTTCAAGGTTAGCACAAGGTCAAGCTGTACTTTGCTGAAGAAGCCAGTTATAAATTTCACTAATGTATTTCATCATGTGATGTTTTTCTGGTCATACTGGTGATTGTTCTGGAGTAGCAAAAGATTAGCTGAGCACACATGATACATTGATTACTCCTGAATTCACTATCTTCACAGATCAAATAATGTTACTCCTACATCTCTCTTTCCTATTGCTATATTTGAACTAAGAACAGAGTTCTTGCTTAAACATAATGAAACTGCTTTAGCCTGATGGCAATTAAATAAAATAGGTTTCCTTATGAGAATTTTAGTTGCTTCTGGTAGTTTCTAGGGACATCTGTGGTGAACAGCTTCTTTTAGCTGTTTGCTAATTGATGGGTTCTTTATTAGCTGTTTCCTGATAGTCTGGTTCTTGACTAAAAAGGATTCACACCTTTAGTCTCTAGCTTCCTGGCAAGTAGAGGGTATCTGAGTGGGGGACACTTGTTTACTTAGTAAGTGGGCATACAGCAAACTGAGGCTTTGGGAGTTTGCATGGGGGGCGGCAGTAATGCTCCAGATAGTGTGGGATCTGTACTGATGGTTATGGGCCACAGGGCTCAGTCTCCAGCCTTGTCTGGAGATACCAGCCCTGGAAAACCAGAAACCATGACCCAGGTGGAGCTCTGGAGGGAGTTGTACACCAGCGCACGCAGCATGGGGAATAAACAGGAGGAACTAGAGATCTGCATGTGACGCAGGGCCACAATCTGACTGCAACTACAGAGAAATGGTGGGATAGCTTGCATGACTGGAATGCTATTGTGGATGGCTAGATACTTTTTAGGAAAGACAGGCCAGCAAGGCAAGGTGGGGGAGTTGCTTTTTATGTGAGGCAGCAACTGGAATGTATTGAGCTCTGCCCAGGGGTGGAGGAAGAAGCAGTCAAGAGCTCATGAACAAAAATTAAGGGCAGGCAAATATGGGTGACACTGTTGTGAGCATCTGCTACAGGACACCTGATCAGGAAGGGTAAGTTGACAAGGCCTTCTATGGGCAGCTGGAAGTAGCCTCACAATCACAGGCCCTGGTTCTCATGGGGTCTTCAACTACCCTGATATTTGCTGGAAAAGCAACATGGTGCACAATCCAGAAGGTTCCTGCAGAGCATTGAGGATAACTTTGACACAGGTTGTGGAGGAACCAATGAGGGGACATGTGCTGCTGGACCTTATACTAACAAACAAAGAAGGTCTAGTTGAGGATGTGAGGACTGTGGGTAGCCTTGGCTGCAGTGCCCACAAGATGGTGGAGTTCAGGATCTTCAGTGGTAGAAGCAGGGCAATAAGTAGGATTACAACCCTGGACTACAGGAGACCTAACTTTGGCCTCTTCAAAGACCTGCTTGGAGGAATCCCATGGGTTAGGACTCTAGAAGGTAGGAGGGTCCAAGAGAGCTAGTCAATATTCAAGTACCACTTTCTCCAAGCTCAAGATTGGTGCATCCCTAGGAGGAAGTCAAGAAAAGGAGCCAGGAGACCAGCATGGATGACCAAAGAGCTCCTAGAGAAACTCAAATGGAAGAAGGAGGTTTATAGTTTGTGGAAAAAGAGACTGGCCACTTGGGAGGAATATAAGAACATTGTCAGAGTATGCAGAGATGCAATGAGGAAGGCCAAGGCCCACTTGGAACTAAATCTGTCAAGAGATGTCAAAGATAACAAGAAGGGCTTCTTCAAATACAGCAGTAAAAGAAAGACTAGGGAAACTGTGGGCCTGCTGCTGAAGAAGGTGGGTTGGGTGCCTTGGTGATGCAGGATGAAGAGAAGGCAGGGCTACTGAATGCTTTTTTTGCTTTAGTCTTTACTGCTAAGGCTGGGCCTCAGGCATCTCAGGCCCCAGAGGTGGGAGAGAAAATCTGCAGAAAAGAAGACTTCCACTTGTTTGAGGATTGAATTCAATATCATTTAGGCAAATTGGATTCTTACAAATCCATGGACCCCGATAGGATGCACCCACCAGTGCTGAGGGAGCTGGTGGATGCTGCTGTTAAGCCACTCTCCATCATCTTTGAAAGGTTGTGGAGGGCAGGAGAGGTGCCCAAGAAATGGAGGGTAGCCAATGTCACTCCAGTCTTCAAAAAGGGCAAGAAGGAGGACCTGGGAAACTATAGGCCAGTCAGCCTCACCTCCATCCCTGGAAAGGTGATGAAGCAGTTCATCCTGGAGGTCATCTCTAGGCATGTAGAGGACAAGAAAGTTATCAGAAGTAGTCAAAATGGATTCACCAAGAGGAGATCATGCTTGACCAACCTGATAATCTTCTACGATGGCATGACTGACTGAGTAGATGAAGGGAGAGCAGTGGATGTTGTTTACCTCAACTTCAGCAAGGCTTTTGACACTGTTTCCCATAACACCCTCATAGCCAAGCTAAGGAAGTGTGGGTTGGATGAGTGGACAGTGAGGTGGATTGAGAACTGGCTGAATGGCAGAGCTCAGAGGGTCGTGATCAATGGGGCAGAGTGTGCTTGGAGGCCCATAATTAGCAGTGTTCCCCAGGGGTCTGTGCTGGGTCCAGTCCTGTTCAACATATTCGTCAATGACCTGGACGAAGGGGCAGAGTATACCCTCAGCAAGTGTGTGGATACAAAATTGGGAGGAGTGGCTGATACAGCAGAAGGCTGTGCTGCCATCCAACGAGACCTGGACAGGCTGGAGAGCTGGGCCCAGGGGAACCGCATGAAATTCAACCAAAGTAAGTTTAAGGTCCTGCACCTGGGGAGGAACAACCCCATGCACCAGTACAGGTTGGAGACTGACCTGCTGGAAAGCAGCTCCACTGAGAAGGACCTGGGAGTGCTGGTGGACAGCAGGCTGACCATGTGCCAGCAATGTGCCATTGTGGCCAAGAAGGCCAAAGGTATCTTGGGCTGCATTTCAGGGACCCCAGTTCCTAAAAGAAGCAGGAAATATTAATTTACTGAATGGTGCTTTGGCTTGCCAGTTTTCTGTCTCTGTTGTTCAATGGTTCAGGACCAAATATTTTAGACAAATGGTTACTTTATATGCATGGTAAAATACTTTAAAACATGCTGCAGGCATTTTTGGATGCTAATATTCATGCATATTTCCGCTAGCAATGTTGATTCAACTGACCATAGTAATAACAAAAGAGCCAAAATAGTTGATTGAGTTAATAATACACAGGTTGAAGTATTTCTAAGTAGTATTCACAAAATATTGACATCACATTATGACCTGTCTGGTCAATTGCTCATGACTTAGGAAGAATTAAAATAAGCCTTCATAGGGAAGGCTGTATATACCAACACAAGCAGCAATGTGGCAATTGATTTTATTATGATATCCATAGCACAAGAAATGAGTCAAGTGTGAGTAGAATTGTCTGAAGCTTTTAATTATATTCTTGTCTTTTAAGTATTTACCTGAAATGCTGCCATCATTTTCACAAAAGGGTTTGCAGGATCTTTGCTATTACAATTTTTGTTAGAGGTTCCAGCAGCAGGAATAAAAATGTGACTGGACTTGTTTAGGAGGAAGAAATGGGCATGTAAAGTTCAAACAAGTGGCAGTGCTTTCCGGGAAGCCACATGCTAGAAGCAGCCAGGTATGAGGCCAGAAAAGTGACCCCCCAGAAGAGATGCTGGAATAGCAGCATATGCCTACATATTCACTGCCACAGCTCTATGCAGCAGATGTATATATATAAATAATAGAAGTTCTAGCCCCAATGCTCACTGAAAGAGCTCTTTGCATTTTTTCCCCAGTCACATACAATGTACGCTTCTCATCAAATGGCATACAGTTGGCCTTATGCCTGTGAGTGCCTGTGAACCACTCGTGTCAGGTTGTGAGAAGGTTCCCTTAGAACCTTTCACTAACAAGGGCTTGCACTGCCTCAAGCAGAAAATCACTTGCCTAACTACTGGCTTTCTGTCATCATTGCTAAGCAAACCCTGAGAGAGCATTTTAAGTTCATGTTTAACAAAAAAATGATGTTAGCCTGGATGTAAAATTCTGAACTGTATTCTCTAAAACAGAAAGTAATCTTGATCCAGTGGGAAAAAAAATCTCATGGTCATAAAATCCAATAGATTACAATTAGCTTTTGTAATCTAAATAACTTCATCTGGATATCACTATACATAAGAACAGAAGTAGCTGAAGTATTGCTTATAGGCAGGTTGTAACCTATGCTAGTTCCTCTCAGGTTAGTAGCACCTTCATCTCTGAAATAATATTAATAATCATTAATGGGTTGGATTCCAGGCTTCTGCCATCATTGCATTTCTGATTACTGAGGACTCGCAGAGGAAAAATATATGTGCTGTGAATAATGAATCTAACTAGTCTTCAGCCAAAGTTACAAAGATCTGAAGTTGCAGACCTGGGTGGTCTGCACAAGTCTCAGTTATCTGAGATTCGAATGGATTATTTAAATGTTTGGTATCTTTAACTTAACTGACAACATAAATGACTATACAATAAAATATTTTTAAAAATTATTCATGTTATGGAGTACAGATATATATATATTTTAAGTAGTCATTAAGATTTCAGTGTGGTTTTTCACTTTGCAGTCCAAGGCCTTCTGCAACTGGATAGCTAGAAGTAGAGAAGACCACAAGTTGTATTTCTCTGTGCATTAAGACAACTTTAGCTAAATAAATAGTTATTTGTACTGAGATTTTGTTTAACCAATTGCATGGAGGATTCAATTGTGAAATTTAGATTAGGCTTTAAGGTAAACTTTAACTCATCTCCAGGCACAGTAATTTCCTCTAGTGCTCTAGGCTACATCTATATGCAGCTAGAAGTATCTAATAACTATTGTGCTTCTTATCCATGTAAACTTAGTCTTTTTTTAATAGAAAACGAGAGAAGCTGATGGGCATTGACTGTTCATACTTTGTTTTCTGTTGCCTGAGAACAAGTCTTTAGTGACTTTTAAAACTAGGTTGTTAAATTTATCTTAAGTCTAAACTAAATAAGAATTAACTATCTTCAGTATATGTATTTTAAAGAATTAATGAGGATTTAATAAATTAATTGCATGTGTCATTTATATTAAAACATACTTTATATTACACACACTGATGTTAAAAAACACTTTTTCAAATTAAAGTAGTTAAAGCTGTTAAGTTAGCTGAATACAAAGCTTTCACTTAGCTCTCTTGTGTATATGACATAACATTTCATTACAAGATCACCTGTGATATTTTGCACAGAATAGGTGATGCTGTCTGACTAAGTAGCTCTTCAGCTGTTTGCCTTTTTTCAGTGATGGCTCTATTTCCGTCCCCAGCAATGTCCCAAGCTCTCAGTTGCCAGAGAAAGCCTTGACAGTGGTGAAAAGCAATGACTTTTCCCCAGTCACAACTTCAGAAAAGGAACAGTTGTTTTAGCTGTAGTTTAAGAAAAACACATAAGGGCCTGATATCTGTCATGAAGAATATTAACCAGAATGCATAAAAGTTGGCAAATAAATGAGCAACAAGGTCTTATGACTGTAACCAATACTTTAACAACAAACAGGACTATGAGTCCTGACTGCAGCCTATTCTCTCTACACAGTTTTTTGGCTCAGAACTAGAAGGGCCTGCACTGAGGATGTGGTTTTCTAAGTTCAGAGGAGGAATGCAGGACATGGCTGAGATATTTAAGTGAAGCTCCTGAGTGAGGTAGTAGGCCAAGTTAAAGGACAGGGGTCTTTACCTTACTCTAATACAAGTATCCTTTCTGGTAGAGAAAAAGACTGAACCCTAAGTTTTGCCACAGAGCAGGTCAATGTTTAAATGGGATCTAGAGCATTAAGTGGCCTGCACCTTTGAAAGCCAGTTGCAAACTGCAACTGCCTGTGTACTATGGGAGGAACACCACCTACCAGGGGAATCTCCTCTGTTTGCCTTCAAGGGTATGGCTACTCAAGTGGAATGAAAAGTCTGCAGAGCAAAATGCTCAGTAAATGAAGGACCTTACTTTTGTAGCTCAGTCAGTCAGGAATGCTGTTTCCTGGAGAAGAAACAGGTTTTCTTCTGATAAAGTATTCTTACAAAGGAACCAGAAGCAATGTCAATATCATAAAGACTGAGAAGCTATAAACAGAAAGAACTCTGTGTCAAAGATGCATCTACATATAAGAAAGACAGAAATAAAAGTATTTTTTACCTCCCAAATGCAGCACAAATGGGCAAGTTGCTGTGTTCTATTTGAACAAGTGACACTCACATCTTAGGTGATATTTGTCATCATGGCAACATCATCTTCACACAGGGGGACATATGAACCATGTATTTCTCAATCAAGAAGCAAGAAGATTGTGGGGTTTGGGGGAAAAAAAGAACAATAGAAATGGGAAAAGTAATCAGGCAATCATTAAGAACTAGAGACAGAATCAAGATGGAAGTTAGGCCAGTGCTGCTGAATATGACCAGCAAATCAGTCAGCAGGCTACTTGGCTTTTTTAAATGATAAGTGAGGGACATGAGCCATGGGAGCAGCAATTTGCAAGCACTGCATGAGGAGCATGCCTGATGCCTCCCAGCCCCAGCTAGGGTGCACGCATAGATGCAGTGTTTCTACCCTGCGCACATGCAGGTAGGCCAAGACACATTCAAGCGTTCCACAGATGGAAGCAGGTTCAGGTCAGATGAAATGTCCCAACGGACTTGAACATAGACCAGAGACCAAAATATCCAAATTAGGCAGTCAAAAAGTAAAAATCTTGGAAAAACCTGATGGGGAAAAAAAGAAATAGTGGAACAAGAAAGGAAAAAGTACTTGCAATTGTAAGTTAAAGATCAAAAAACCAAAAAAACGTAGAGGTTAGACCTCATTTTGGTCTATAGTTCTAAGCACTTTAACTTTCCCAGAGTGGGAGAGCAACTGACATATTTTCACTGTTGCGTACGCACAGAGTATCTCCCTCCCATTCCTTGTCTACATTCTGGCTCCCCACTAACAAAAACTAGCAAAAGTGCTTTATTTCCTGTGCCAGTCCTCCCTTTTTCTCTTTCTGCCTGGCAATATTTTGTAGATTTTACAGACTGTGGTTATATTTGTCTCTATTTGTCATTTGTCTCAAAGGTTCAACATTGCAGACCCTAAGTTCACCTCATAATACCAGATTCAGCAACACTGCTTTTCAGCAAGAGAGATCCCTAATGATCCCGTATGCCTTTGTGCTCTACTATCATCATTACTGAGAGCAATTTTGGTCTCCATGGTTGTCTGTTTGAGCAAAGGAAATACCCAGCCCCTATATTTGATCTTTTACTTAACTTTTTATATCAGTCTTGAGAAAAAATGTTTTATTAGACAGCATTAGGATAATGTAATCTGTTCTGAGTTAACCTGCAAGTATAAGAGCTTCTGATGATCTTGAAGTTGCTGAGTGATTGTACAGGTGATGCAGCTGTGGCTGTCCATATATTAAAAATATTAATAACTTTATAAACTATTTTTGAAAATGCCACACAGTCTAAGTGCATGCAAGGACATAAGCAAATGCCCTCTAAAACTGGCTTTGCTTGTCTTCAGGTGAAGAATTTCTTCAGTCAGCTCAAACTTACATGAATTGTTCTGGAGATGTAAAATTCCAGCACAGGCCTTGAATAGGTATTCCTGAAAACCCCAAAATATTTCCATGAAATGTTAAAAAGTTGTCTGGCAGTCTAAGAAGGACTGAAATAAGATGTTAATCCTGTGATTCTTCTGTCAGCTATAGTGTTAATCTGAAATTTATTTCCTCTTTTTTCCAGTACTAGCAACATGTCGAGCCTTGCTCAGAATAACCCCCACAAAACTGTTGCATATGATTTCCAGTTCACATATCAAGTTTTGCAGACTTTCCACTTCTGCATCACCAGTTTTTCTTGAATTATTCAGTTCCTTCCGCTAATGGCTACCAGTGTGCTGTACATGCAAGAGAGTATGTGTTATAGCTTCATTTACTTCATGCCATGTCTTAGTCATTTTTAAATTTAGAATTTTCTAAATGCTTTTCTAAATTTGTGTTGATGCCTGGCAAACAAGCTGTGAAGGATCAGTCACCATTAACACAATCTGTCTATCCTGCACCAGAGAGCCCTTGAAGGGAATTTCCAGCGTGACGCTGCAGGGTGTCTTGGCTTTTTGGAATGCTACAAAGCAAACTGTAAACAGTCTTCATTATGCCAGCACAAGCAACAGCTTTGGTACTGCTTTCTGCTGAATCTGCTTCACAACGATTCAGTGAATGTCAGTTGTTTAGGAATAGTAGGCACTGTTTACCTTCTTGCTTGAATACACTGTAGTTTTCCCCAAAACTTATATACCATATTAGCTGTATTAGTCACATTATTCTGTTTTACAGATTTATTATAAGAATAATTCAAAAAATCATCAAGTCTTTTAACTCTTGTCTTTCCATTCTAACTTCAATGGTTCAGAGAATGCTTCTAAGCAGCACACCTTTTCTAGGCACAAATGATTCATCATCACCCTCAAAGGCAACAAGCTTTATGTCTGATCCACTTTCATATGAATATGGTATACTATATTTCTGGTGAATTTTGTCTTGGCACACTTTCTGTTCAGGAGCTGGCTGACTGATGACTCAACCTCACAGTCACTTCTTGGCTTCACAGATAAAAATCTTAACCACCTTCAAGGAAACTGTGTGAACATCTGCATATCTGCTTTTGTATTCTTCATCTCTGTTGTAACGATGCTCAAGGACCAGGTGAGTCATGTTTCTGAAGACAGATTTTTCTCTAGATGCTTTCATCAACCTTAGGACTGGTGGGAAGTTCCTAATTAAAATTGCCATAGTCATAAAAGGGCCATACACCTCAAGAAAGAGGATTGTCTTCTTGACGTTTTGTATGGGACAACATGGGACTATGACCATCCTATTCCTTCATTTCATCACCAACTGAACAGGATGATTCAATAACTGAAATCTGTTCTTTTTCACATGCCAATGGCTATGTCTCAGCTGCAGGACCCAGAACTGCTTCTGATGTTTTGGGTCTGTGTGTACACGGAGCAGTCTGGAGACCTAGACCTTCACCACCCTTTCCCTGAGCGTTGATTTTGTGGGGGGGGAAGCTGGGTGGGCAGGCAGCAGAAGTGTCTTGATGCAGTCCAGTCAGCCTCTCAGTCTAGATGATTGAGATGTGGAAGGTGCATACCCTATCACCTGTCTTCTGCACAGCTTAAACAGAGGCCATCCGTCTTCTGTTGTAGTACTAGAATATGGCACAATTCAGATATTAAAGCTGAAGTGGCAAGTACTATTGTGCAACACGAGCACTCTTACCTTTCACAGTATTTAAGTGTTTCCTGCTGAGTTACCAAAACAAGTTCAATGCTTAACAAACAACCCCAGAATTCATTCTGTCCTTTTTGTGGTTTTTGTTTTGTTTTTTTCACTTGGATCTCTGTCTAGTATATTTGTCACCAAAAATCAATGTCATTTGCAGGTTGTAGCAAACTTTTGTTGATTTGGAGAAGACAAGGATATTTGGGGGATTTTAACATGAATAATTTAGTGTGACTTCATCACTCTGTTAATGAGAGAATGCGTTCTCTAAATATTTAGTAATCTAATTTATTTTATAGTATATTATCACATGGACATTACAAATGCATTAACCAATCTATTAATGCCATCATATTCAGGAATTAAGAATTGCTCTTTGCCTCTAGACTTCTTCAGAATTTAGCATTTCAGCTTCCACAGCGGGATGGTGGTTTGAAATTTTCAGCTGGTACCTAGTTTTCTAAAGAATCAACTTAATCCCTTAATTCTAGCCACAGCTATTATGTACAAATCCAGAGATGATATATTGGTCCTTTGCTGGAGAAAAGGGGAATGTCTGAAATGACTGAACAGGGTTTCCCCAAACTGTGGCTCAGTGCCAGTTTCAATTTAATTGAGAAAATTTTGATAAAGAATAAGAATGGGATACCAGCAACCCAGCCCAAGCCAAAGCAAAATTTTTATTCTTCATATTCATCAAAAGTTCAGAGCTGGAACCCAGTTTTATAGCTTTTGTTTGATGCTCCAGACAGGGATAATGCCTGAACACCATGAATTTTATAAACTGTTCTCCTCTCTTCACCTCGGCTCTTACTCCTTTCCCTCATCTTAGCTTCAGAACACAAAGCCTTTAACACAGCCCTGAAAATATTTTGTTCTTGGTTTTCAAATACCAATTAAAGCACACACTAGTATTTGTCTTTCATCTAAAAAACTCAAAACAATTAAGAAAATTTATGATCTTAAATATACAGAAGGAATTAAATGTTAAGAGTTATTTGCTGTTGAACCATTCTGCCCTCCATCTTCTATTTTAACTGTGCAATATGCATAAACTGTGACATTATGAAGTATGAGAAGCTTCAGACAATGAAGAGAATACTTTTTTGGGAAGAGTAAGCTTCTTTCATTCTAGTATGCATGTGTTTGGCTAACAATAATTTTAACTATATAACAGTGAACGCTAAACATGCTCATATTTTATTGCTTGCATTGCAGTTACATAGGTTTTATGGTACTATTATTCAACAGTTAGACTAATATAAGTTTCAAATGCATATCTTACCTGTGATTTTGATTTAAATTAAATATAGGCATTCAGTATTTGTTTCTAGCTTCTCATTTTTCATTAAATCCATGCAATTCTTTAAAATTTAATAATGTGAGCTTTTTGCAACCATTTGAGAATCTGGGTTACGTAGTTAAAACACTGTGCAAATAATTCATATGATCAGACTAATATAACTTTACTGTTATAGTCACTTTTAAAATTTTGAGACTGTAATTTAGCTACCAGGAATCCATAACCAATTGTCTTCACATGTTCCTGGGTGACTATTCCTTATATTATGAATGGCTCTGGAAACCTCTTGTTCTCAGAGTATATTATAGTATATAAAATAAAGTTGCAGTTTTACCTGACAATTTCCTTACTACAATGTCTGTTGGAATGTGGATTCTAGGTTATGTTGTATTACTGCATGTGTTGTTTACAGCGCAGAGAGGACTCAATAGTTCAGTTATGTATGAAACATCTCCTGAGGGATAAGAATATGTAGAATTTATCTCATTGTTATAGGAGTTACTTCATCACTCATGAGCAGAGCTGCCCCTAAGGACTAATAGGATGGTTGTTATCAGGCAAAGATTTACCCTGAGGGCAATATCCTGACAGTGATTTTCAGGCACCATTATTGATTCCAGAGGATATTTTGTGTCATAACTGATAGTCTTATACAGTCCCTACTTCAAGGTATAACTGGCAACTTAGTGGTATTGTACAAATTATTTTCCTTGTGAAAAAAATACATACAGTTCATTCAGTAAAGTTTTGGCTATTATCTTTCATAGGAAATTGTACCTTATACTGTCTACTTAAAATACTCTTATATTATTTTACACTTAAATACATTATAAACAGACCAGCGCAGAAGGCACGCATGGGACAACCTTGCTTTTTAAGTACATACATAAATACGTAGATACACATGCAGTTGTCACCACATGTGCTTGGATGACCTGCTCATCCTAACTGAGTAAGTAATACTAAGGAACAGGAAAGAGAAAAAGAGAAGGGAAAAAAGAAGAGTGGGGTGGGGTGGGGCAGTGAAGAGGAAGGAAGCTTCATGGTCTGGCCAGGTAACCCTTGCTGCTTTCCCAATGAGTGAGGACCTCTCTGAAGAGCCACATGGAACCAGAAAGTCCTTTGATAAAATGGCAGCCACATCACTGTGACAGCGTACAGTACCATGAAACCAAGGGCAATAAGATCAGAAGTCGCATGACAGGTTTGAAGGTCAATTGCCCCAAATCTCCAGTAATTAGGGAATATTGGATGGCTTAAACTTTGAGGACAGATTTTAAGCCCCATCCTTTAAAAAAAGTCAATTTCAGAGAGAGTTAACACCCAGATACAGTGATACTTGATTTTTTTGCTCAACCTTGAAAATCTGTGCCATAACATCTCTACCTCATTTCTCCTGTAAAAGAGACAAGTTATTTTAGTGGGATTTTTCTGAAGATTGCCTAATTCCCTAAAACCCTTATAAACGAGAAGCAACCCCACTTGACAACCAGTGATAGGTGGTGTGCCCACATTTTTATTTGTAACATACTGTTTACAAGTCTGATGATCATGGGATTTTCTGAAAAGCTTACTGTTTTGTGTTAACCCTGGTAGGCAGCTAAATACCATACAGCTGATCCCTCTCTCCCTCCGCAGTGGGATGGGAGAGAGAATTGGAAGGGCAAAAGTGAGAAAACTCACGGGTTGAGATAAAGGTGTTTTAATAGGTAAAAGAGGAAAAGATAAAACAAATTGAAACAAGTGATGCAAAAATCAGTTGCTCGCCACCAGTAGACCTACCCCCGCCAGTCCCCCAGCAACAGCAACCCTGGCAAAACTCCCCCTGGCCATATATAGCTACTATGAAGAAAATTAACTCTATCCCAGCCAAAACCAGTACACTTATCCAAACATAATTACAAAAGACTTGCCTATATAATAACCTGAGTACAAATGCATGCAGCATTCATAAATAGAAATCATGAATGTTCAGTTAAAGTTGACCATATGGATTATTCTTTTATTAAATTTTTTAAAATTATTTACATACTAAAGCATAGACTTCTGAATATTAATTACATTGTTAAGGAAATCAACCATTAGGTAATGAGTTAAATCTTGCTTTGGCTAAAAGATGTAAACCCAAAATTTATGATAAATATTCTATTTGGAAGATTTTAAATACATTTCTGAGTGAACAGGGAAAAAGAAAGGCAGAAAAAAACATGGTCCCCAGATAAACACAGAAAACCCCAGAAAGATATACTAATGTTGGGGCAGCAGATGTTAACTCCTGCTAATTCTGAGAAATGCAAGATTACGTTTAGCGAATGGGATTGTTTACCTTATTTTTTCTCAATGATGGGTTCTAAAAATATCCTAATAAAGATGGTGAAGCTTATTGATAATCTCTTACACCTGAAAAGGAATAAAGGCCTAAGAAATGGGATGGAAGAAAGTGCTATAAGGTGTTATAATGCCAGTAGCAAATAGCATCTGCTTACTTGTCCCACTGGCTGAAATCTGGCCTTAAAGATGAAGTGTCAAGAACATGTGTTGAGTTTAATGGTACCAGTATCTTGCTCATGGCATTATGTTTCTAGAAGAAATAAAAAAATAATTCAAAGACAGGTGATGAAAATTATTACAGACTACAAGCAATTTCTAAGTGGCTGAAGAAACCAATATGATTTGGGCTGCTTAATTTAAAAAAAAAAAAAAAAAACCACAAAAAAAGACAAATAGACACATCAGAGGGAATATATTTGATTCAGATAAAACAACAAAAGTTGCTGAGAAGGTCAATAAGGAATTCCTGTTTACAGTACAAGAACAAAAACATTTGATGAAATAGGAAAGCAATATACTTTTACACAGTTTGTAATTAACCTGTGGAACTGGCTGTCACGAAATATCAGTGCGCTCAAGAGTTTAAGAGCCTTTGAAAAAGAGATGACATTTTATCTGAGTAATGAGAACATCCACAGCTAATTTAGTAAAAAAATAATATTTTGGACAGAATGCAAACTTTCACACTTCAGGATATTAACCAATTTCCATTTAAAAGATTGAAAGAACTTTTGCCTGGCAAAATCTTTTAAAAATTCTCTGTGCATTTTACAGTTAATCTTGTTGTGCTCACAGCCAGACAGAGACTGTGACTATGTCTGTGCAGTGTTGCATAGTGACTAGGTGGTCCACTGGCAGTGTCTTGGACTCGTTGCATCCAGAGGAACAAGATTCCCACACTGTGTAAAATTATACTCTTTACATTACTGTAAAGCAAAGTTTCTTTCCGGAAAACTTTACAGGCTCTAATTTACTATTGGTTTTACATTTCTATTATTTTCTGGATTTCAGAATTTAATTAGACTTTTAAATGGTAGAATTTGTCTCCAAAAGCTGGAAGGCTCTATTCTAGAGTCTTAATACATGCAAGACTTTGGTCTTAGTCTTCCTTGCTGCTCTACTACAAGGAAAATAATATCTCGCTTTTTCTTATCAATACAATTCACTATTTTACCTATTGTGCCTCTTACATTCTTTGACGTGACTTTCTCCTGCAACTATTCTTACTCAAAACTTTTTGTTACTGAACACAATGGAAGCTTTATTCAGTCCACTTTCTCTTTCCATGGTGTTTCATTGTCTGGTTGTTTTGTAAAGAATTGTAAATGCAAGAAACTGTTCATTAAAATAATCCTTTCAGTTCCTACGTCCTTCAGTTCTACAGATAGACACACACACACACACACACACAGAGTCATGCATTGTACCTGCAGTTATCAAGCTAAAAAATAAACTTTCAGAAGTCTGCTGTATCCTTACATAGAGAAGTTACGCCTTTTTTTTTGCATTTTTTTTTTCTTAGTAAACACTAAGGATAAACAAGAGAAGTAAGCAAGGGAAAAAAAACATTTACTACAAAATCTTTCGTATTTTTCCTTGTTGAGCAGAAAGGAAAGGTTTTCAAAAGTTATTTTGGAAGGTGAAAGGCTTGAACAACCAGCCAAAATTACTGATGTCACGCTGCTTTTCCTTGGTGAAGCCAAAGGCTTGACCCTTAGCCTTTCATTTCCCAAGCAACTGACTTAACTCTAACCTATTGAACTGTTCTGGAAATGGTTGTCTAACAATTTAATCCAGTAAAATAATTTGAATAACTAACTAGGAACTGGACACAGAATGGGACTGACCCCATAAGTGGGGTTAGGATACTTGCTTGTTGCACAGGATGACTGGAGGCTTCTGACATTGACTCCAACTTTACCTTTTTCTCTGGTTTGCTGGTTATTCTGTTCTTGGGAAAGGGATACTGAGGTCTTCAAAGCACATGTGCTAAGCCATTGCTCTGATTTACCCTTTTAAAAAGTCCATCTCTAATGGCATTCTATGGAGAGCAGACTCCAAAGACTAAATTACTATCGTTGTTGTTGTTTCTTAACATCACATTTATTCTGAATGTAAATGAGAGTATCTGAGTATTTGATGAAATTATCATTGAAACAACATGTTCTGTAACTCCATTAAATCTGCATTTTCAGATAAAAATATTCTGTTGGAAAATTCCCAAATGGCTTTTATAGTCAATACATCCTGTTTTCTTTTCTCTTAGAACGCCTAAAATAACAACAAATTGTGCTCTGTATTTTATAGACTGAAGAGCATTATTCCAGCATTCATGAGTCCATATATTCATGTCCTCCTATTTGTACTATATGCATTTTGATTAATATTATATAGAATAACCTTCAAACATAACATCCAGATAGAAAATTCTATGATCAGATTCTGTAAGAAGTAAGTGCATTGATGGTCTTAATATAATTGAGATGTAATGAATTGGTTCATGCAAGTGACTGCTGAGGACCCAAATACTTAACATGTCCAAGCAAATACTCTGTTAATGTGGAAGCTAGACAGTTACATAAAGCCATGAGCTCTCTGTGGCATAACACCTCCCCCATATAGGATGCTCTTAAAATTCAGTTACACTTTGGACAGGAAGGGAGATATATTAATATAGGGTGATGGCAGAAATACCTTTTTCAGCAAGAGCTAGTTTTCTATTTTGCAGTCTTTTGGCTAACTGTTGTCTCACTATACGCAAAATTACACTGATTTGAAGGAGTTAAGTAATATTGAACATGAACAAAGTGGTAAGGCTGTGTCTGCTGTGAATTTTGAAAAAAATTAAATGTTTTGTTCTGGCCTCTGCCATTTCCTTTGGAATAAAACTGAGTCTTTACGATCATATGTAAACCTAAGACCACATAATTGGTCAAAAGCATCCTTCTTCAGCTAATCATCAAACCATCTATCATGTAAACCCAACTGGGTGTGGGGAGATGGACAGAGATTCTCCTCATCCCTGCTGCTGCCTCTATGGGGAGTCTATTTAAAACAAGCTTCCTGGGGATGCTCCATTAGCTTAAAACATACTGTATAGCTCTCTTCTTTTGTTGATGTTTTTGTTTTGTTTTCCAGCCAAAAATCTTCAAAAGCTTTTAAACAACAATGGATCCAGGAAAGATTGTTGTCTGAATTTAAAAAGCAGAAAAATCAGCAGATAGTCTCCTGTACACATGATTTCTTTTATTCTCTATTTCTTGCATTAAGCCAATTACTTAATGGACAGAAAGTTATTTTAAAATCCTTCAGAGTGTGAGGCAGATTACAGAAAAATCTCCCTAAGCAATGGAAAACAATGTATAAATAATAAGAACCTAATCATTCCCTTTAATGAAAAACTGCTCACAAGGGAGGAAAGATACGCATGCATATGCACTAAAATTAAGTCATCCTACTTACATGCTCGTGTCCCCGTGAAGCACGCTCTTCAGGCACCATTCTGAAGCTTAAATGCTGCTATGCTTCATGATCCAAGACATATGTAGGGAGAAGACAGTGCTGTATTTGTGTCAGCTCATTTTTGGCAGCTCTCCTGACTACAAAAAACAGGAGGAAACTTTATCATGCTATTTCTGTTTTGACAAATTCTACAGAAATCAGATATTTTTCCCTGCCCCCACCCCGAAAAAACCCTCCAAACAACCCCAAACACAAACAAAGAACACCCAAAACAGCTGAGAAAGCCTGATAGTCGTATACTTCAGTACAGGTGTAGGGAAGGCTAAAAGAGTTCAAGTCTTCTCCAGTAGCCTGAATTTGAATCATTTGGTATGCAGCCCTCTGTACCATTTAAAGCAGACATAGGCTCTGGCTACTCATCTTCAATATGAAAGGTCCTGCTTTAAAGCCTCTTCATATCATATGGAGTAGATTCAAACATTCAGCAACTTTTCTCTATGGGGTACTAATAACCCGTTTCTGGCTGTATGTAGGCAGGAACCAAGAGGCAATACAGACTTTATATGCTTACCAAATTTCTTTCCTTCCTTCTTTCTTTCTTTCTTTTCTTTCTTTCTTTCTCTCTTTCTCTCTTTCTCTCTTTTCTTTCTTTCTTTTCTTTCTTTCTTTCTTTCTTTCTTTCTTTCTTTCTTTCTTTCTTTCTTTCTTTCTTTCTTTCTTTCTTTCTTTCTTTCTTTCTTTCTTTCTTTCTTTCTTTCTTTCTTTCTTTCTTTCTTTCTTTCTTTCTTTCTTTCTTTCTTTCTTTCTTTCTTTCTTTCTTTCTTTCTTTCTTTCTTTCTTTCTTTCTTTCTTTCTTTCTTTCTTCTTTCTCTCTTTCTCTCTTTCCTTCTCTCTTTCTATCTCTCCTTTTATCTTTCTCTCTTTCTCTCTTTTTTCTCTCTTTCTCTCTTTCTTTCTTCTTTCTCTTTCTTCTCTCTTTCTTCTTTCTTTCTTCTTTCTCTCTTTCTTTCTCTCTTTCTTCTATTCATTCTAGCTTCTTCTAACCATAATAATAGCTTCTACAGTTATGAAAAATCATTTAGTGAAAAAATTTTCTAACACTGGCAGTCAGAAATGACAAAATCCTGGGATGAACCTGACAAATGCTAGGGCCCTATCTTCTAGCCAGAAGTCATTTTGTAGTTTGAGTTATTTGAATGTCATCTTGTAATTTGAATTATTTGCTAGAACAGTATGAGGAGGCAAAATGGTACCTTTATGGCAAAACACTGATTTAAACCTCCTCAAATATTCAGAAATTAGTGCTCAACCTCCTCTCTTCCCCATCCCCCCAATTACCTTTTTTTTATCCACATATAATTTATAACGAATTTCAGATTATTTCAGTTAACTCTATTTCACCAACAGCTCTTGTCATTCTGCTTATGCTTTCCTGGTGTCCAACAGCAGCAACTGTTTTCTTGGCAGAGTCATAAGTTATTCCCTAACACCTCATTGAGCTGCAGTTCCTTCTTGCACAGAATGGGCAGGTACTTTCCAAAACAACTTTATGCAGATCAGTTAAGTTCTGTCCATGTTTGGGTTGATGAAGTGAATGCTTGGCAGAAATACCTTCTTGGTTTCCACATTTTGAACCATTTTTACCTCTTCAGAAACTGTATCACTGGGTTCTCCTTAACAGTAGGAAAAGCAAGACTAGTGACCTATGGAGTGCATCTAGGGCAGAATGCTTTGATTTTAACAGGTTTAAACCCATTACAGAAAGTATTGGCTTAAACAATTGGCCTTTTTACTACAAATAAGAGAGGAGGCAAAACTGGCATATGTAGGATGAAAGGAGAAGGTGGAAAGTACCGCCCTTCAAAAGCATGTTGTCCATGAAGGACTGGAGGTGTGTGGGAGCTGAAATTCACACTTAAAAAATGTTGATTAAGTGTCCGCTTGCTTTGGGTCCTTTCAAGGCAATAGGGGAACTCCCACTGACATCAGTAAGTTTCTACCCCTATATTCCCTCTGTATTTCTAAAACGTATAATTATTTAGTGCTGAAGATCTAAGACAAGTAATATTTGAAGCAAAACTGGTTTTATTAGGGTATTTTTGGGCTATAAAATGGGGGGGGGGGGGGGGGGGGGGGGAAGAAGTTCCTGTTCCCTACCATAATACCTAGTTATGCAGTGAAATTATTTCTATGTTCAAAAGACCTGTTGAACACACCAGTCCTGTATTTATTTTGCACAGAATGTCTGGAGGTGTTTGTTTTTCTCTCACTTAATCTATTTGTGCTATATAAGTATATTACATCCTCTACCACCCTCTTTTTAAGAATGTGAATATAGCACTTCATTATTAGGTTTGCAGCTCTAAGAAATTATTCTTTGTGGAAGAAAGGAGAAACACCCCCAACTAATTAACAAATGTGCTATTTTGTTCCCTAAATTCTCCTTTAATAGTTAGTGTGTATAGATGAAAAGGAGTCAAACTGCCATAAGGTTTAGTACGTTTCACATGTACACCCTCTGTAAATTTATCACATGATAAAGAAAACTTTTCCAGTACGAACACAGCTGTTACAATGTCCTCAGTTGTTATAGTTGCCCCAAACACTCTTTAGCCTAAGTTTCCCCTACAGCTAGGCTGGTTACTTGTGATATTCTCTTGTCTGTTTTTTTTACTAGCAGGCATCCCACTGTTGGGACCGTATTCCTTGTTTGCTCATTTGATCATGTACAGTGTGTATAACATACAGTATTTGGTTAAGAGAACTTTTTTGTCATTAGAAAAAGCATGATTTCTTATATCATTCTCTGCCAGACATATTGACTATGCAGTCATCTAAAACTATGTTTGCAATATATATAATGAACATTTATGGAGCCTAGATAAGAAAACTTCCCTTTTCTCCACTATTGCATCTCCTTTACGAAACGATATTAAGCTAAATAATAAATCAAAGACAGCCCTGACATAATTCTAATTGTTATTTGATTCTCTTGAAGCATTCTCAGATAAGCTGAATTTAGAAGATTTCTTCACAGCCCCATTCAGATCACTCTAAAAGACAGTTAAAGCAGACATTTTTACTGAAGAACAAAGGCAAATGCAATGTTACTCAGGAATTCACATGCCCTGTGAAGAGGGGCTTTTCCTGAGCACTGCTTTGGGTATGAGAACAGGGGTAGAGAGATGGAGAAAGCCAGAGAAGAAAGCCTTTTTCCAGGGCCATTTCTATCAGCGTCAACACCAATTTAGCAGATCCTGGTTCACTCCCCACTTTCAGCTGGTATTTCTGCCCCCACATGCCTCCTCAGTTGTGTCAGAACAACTATTTGTAGGCCTCTGCAGTGAACCAGACCAGAGAACTGGTCTCTGTTAAAAGTAACGGGGTATTTTTAACCTCTTTCGGTTTCTTGATTGGCTCAGCACACAGTCTCCCAGCTGTGCTCCCCTAATGGAGGGGTCAGTGCAGGGACAGCAGATGAGAGACAGAGGGACAAGAGTGGGCCCAAAGAGCTTAAGCTGCTGAAGTCTGTGGAAGCTTGGCCTAAGCCAGCCCTAATGAAGATGCTGTCATAACCCTGAACTTACAAAAAGAAAGGGGGTATTGGCCAGAAGAGGCTTGGATCCTGAATACAAAAACTGAAAAAGGATTCCTACTTTGGCAAAAGATTCCCATCTTTGATCATTTTTGTAAAGGAGCAGACCAACATCAGAGATATTTTTCTCTGCTATCAATTTCTGCTCATTTTAGTAAGTGCAAAACTAGATTGGTGAAAATGGCTGAAAAAGAGTTGAAGTAAGTACAAAGGTGAGAAGCCTGAAACATCACTTTGTCCATTTCTATGTTTTCCTTCATAAAGTAACGTGAATTAGAAAATCATGTCAGCAAATTACATCATTGCAAACAGTCGTCCCTGCCCATCTCGTTTGGTAGGCCAGGCCACCATCGTACTTGCTTATGGGAAATCTTCCAGTAGATCCATTAAACTATACAGCGTATTTGGCAGTTATATTGGCCAGTCTTTCAGTATTAAATTGTCCAGTTGTCCAATCCATGTAATAGGTGACATTGATAGTAGCAAGAGTATGTTTATGGAGCAAAGTTACATGCATTGGTAGGTAGTTTCTGATTTGTAAACTTTAGATTTTCTTTCTTCCAAAATCAAAATCAAGAGCTTTATTTCAGGCATCAGACATTACTGCAGCTTAACACAGGGCTGCGCAGCAGCTAAGTGTTGGTAATTGTTGGTTCAGTTTTAACAAAAAAGCAAATGCAAAGTGATGTAACACAACTTTGCACTATTTAATTACCTGCAAAATAATGTCAAATCATCTGACATTTTTCATGCCCCAACAACAACATGATCCTGACTTCACTGGGAATCCGAGACCTCTGTATTGATCTATTCATTACTCCTGCCTGGTAACCCCTTCCTTTTATGTCAAAATATTGCTTGATTGCTCTTTTTTTACACAGCTGTTACATCTATTACACAGCTTAAACAAAGGCATGTTCTGGTTCTACAAACACTGATGCATGTTAGCTTTAAGTTTGCAACTAGGCCACAGAAGTCAAAGTTGTTTTAGTTTAAGGATCTAGAAAACTATTAAAAGGATTGAATCCATGGCCATCTAAAGATAAATATCAGAAACACAAATGAAAATACTTGAGCATATGCACAGCTTACTGTGGCATTACTAAGTCATTAGGGGCGATTGCTTGTGCCAGCAACCTAATATAAACATTAGATGATTTTGCATCTCCCTGATTGATCATACATTTGTTAGAGATGATGAGATGAATTTCATATTTCCATACAGCCTGAAAAAAATTAATAAAATGGAATAGGAAGGTATAAAACATAGAAGACGTTCTTCCGAATCCTGAAGGTCATTTCTTCATGAATACAGATATATACTATCTCTTGGTAAAAATGTACAAATATATTCTGTAACATAATGCTCCGTATTTATATTTTAAACATTTTAATGAAATATTAGACAGATTCAGTTTGAGATCCTGTTATTAAGCTATAGGAAAGGTCATGACAGTAGAGAGACTGCAATAGCTACTCTGAACAAAGTAGCTTGTTATTGAGTAACAACATGAAGTTTTAACCTGGAGCTGATATGCAATAACTAAAGATTATAAAAGTACAACTTTCTTGTTTCTGATTTTTTGTAAGTAATCTTTTTCTCAGGGAGGGGCGGTGGTGTTTCTTTAAAATATATGTTCTCAAACTCATTTCTTATCCTTCCCTTTATTCTTCCTTTACAGCCCCTGCTTTTGCCTCTACATTCTCCCCTCCCCCCAGTTTTCTTCAATTTGATCTCATCCATATGGTCTTAGACAAATTGGCTGCAAAAGATCTGGGTAAGGTGAGCAGATGTCCTGTAAAAAAAAGTAATCAGGGTGTCCATTTTTTCCCCATTTCTTCATATTACACTACTCAGTTGCACAGTAGGGGAAAAATAATAGGCAATTTACATAGAGGAATCCTTGGATAAACCTGTGTTAAAACACTGGAAAAGAAACTTTTGCAATAGTTTGTCAAAATTAAAAAAGAAAAACAAAAAACATTGTTCATTCTTCGCAGTTATGCCAGCAGGTTGTCTAAAATATCTGCTCCGGTAATATGTCACAAGAAATAGCCTGTGCAGGTTAGGCCAGTACATAATAGAAGTAAATGTATTTTTAAATGCCAGGTTTTAAAAGAAGACAGATCTGTTTGGTATCTCATTATAAGGGAAATGGCTTTTCATGTCACCCCATCAGCAGTTGTGCAGCTTTGGGAAAAGTTTCAAAGGTTACGATCTATACCTTTTAACTCTTAACTAGCTTACAATTTTTCCTATGAAGAAAATCTGGATGGTTTTAATTCTCAAATAATAAAATTCACTCTTTTTTTTGTCTTTAAAAAATGAAAGGGGATTTGTCTTGTACCTGCATATAGCAAATATTCTTCCTGTTTCTGGACAGGAAAACTCCTTAGGAATATCACGTGGTGTTCCTACTGTGAATGTTTGCTTCTCTGCATGTTCATTTGCATATACATACATGAATCTCAAAAATCTTTTGGGGTTGATTCCGACTTCATGGGAGCATAACAACGAAGCAAAATCACTGATTTCCGTAAAGTCCCTAGTCACATCAGTGAAGCATAAATTCAGATTTCAGAAAACTTCGGCTTTCTCTGAAAACAGCAGAATAGACCTGTCTCGAGTAAAAAATCCTCGCATAAATCTGCATGTTTTGGACCCAAATTCAGTAAGTCATCAAAATATGTGCTGAATTTAAGTATGTTTGCACACGTTTGCACAGATTGACCAAAAGAGAGATATTTAAGCATGCACTCATGTAATTTACTAAATCATGATTATCTGGCAAAGTACAAAACCTTTTAGATGATACAAGGTTCCAGACTGAATTCAACATTTAAATACATGATTCCCTTGGAACTACTTATGATCTTGCAGTTATGCAAGTACTTAAAGATTTTGGTGAGCTAGACCTATATTATTAAGTATACAACACCAATAGGCATTAATTTCCTTTTGCTTATGCTTGTTGTAAGCATGCAGAAGAAAAATAAAGATTACAGTGACTGAAGTAAGAAGAAAATATCTTTCTGGATGCAGAACTGGTACAGACATGTACCAGTTTTGACTAAATTTTCACTGGGAAGTCAAGTGTATATATTTCTGTTTAAAAGCTTACAGAAATCAGGCCTAGAATAGAAGTAACCTGCACATTTTTTCATTCACTACAGAGAAGTCCTTCCTCTGCCCATTTTGGAGAAGGATTTTAAAGATATCCCACGGCATTGTTACTGATTCTTCTGGAGTGGCTTTAACTCTAGTTTTTCACAGGCAAAAATCCTATATTGTGAAAGCTTTTGAGTCTATTCCCTCGTGGGTATGCACAGAATAGTAAAACTCAAAATATTTTTTTTAAAATAAGATGACTATTTCTTCCTTGCCTGAATTATCTCTTGATTGAAACTGAACAGAAAAAGCCTCCACATCTTTCTTTTGTATAAACTAATCCCCCATACCTAATCTTTTTTTTTTTTTAAATAAAGTACTATTTCCTATGTTGAAAAATTGAACATGTTTTAAAACCACAATTAAGAAGTGTGAGAAATAAGGAAAATGAACGATGAAGTATAAAAATGTGTCAGAAAAAAAGGACCTGATTATCTGGGAAGGGTTCTGCTTTGCATTGATATTACATAATAGCACTCTGGTCTGAACTACTTTCAATTTCTTAACCAAATTACCCTTTAAATTACCAAGCAAGGGCCATATGCTTCCCTCATTTATGCTGCGCATATCTCAGATTTTCACTTAATTTAAACAAGAGAGACATGATAAGTGTCTCTTTAGTTTAAAGGAAACCTGTGTGCACTTCTTTTAGTGCAATTTTCTGAAAGTTACCATGGTGAGAAACGCTTTTTCACAGTCCTCCTGATCTCTGACTCAGTCTAGAAGTTTCTCCTTTTTAACTTCTTTACACCATCATCTTTCTGGTCAAGGACTAGTCAAGACTCTTCTTCAGTGCTTCACAATGGCTACTTTATTTTCCTAAGGAGAGTTATGGTAGGATGAAAAACATGAGAGACAAGAAAAAGACTAAGGTTTAGAAATGAACTTAAATTTGCTTCTAAATTTAAATTTTTTTCATAATTCATCAATGCACAAAGATTAATAAAGTGCCTAAAATTATGCCTAATGTTTAGGTAACTCACTAAATCTGGGTTCATTTTCTTGGAAATAGAGTAACTGGACAGGTTTCAGAATGCACTAGTTAAGACTGGTTACGTCCATATGTCCATAATTTCATTAAATGATTTTGTTCTTGGTGGACTTGTACATGCATTGTGGCACTGAAGCATTTGCTCCACTGTTTCATATAATGCTGAGACTGTTTTCCTGCTGGTGCTCTGTTGTATGATAGAACCAAAATGGTATAACCTCTAACAGGACCTGAGGTTAGCCTGTTGCATAAATAATATTAAAGTGTTGTGCAACGTTAGGCTTGTTATAGTCCATTTCTTGCCTTCACAGTATCATTTTCTACTTGCATTTCCTTAAAGAAAAAAATAGATGTAGTATAAAAGGAGCATGAATAGGCTGAAATTAGGATTTAGCTGCAATGATTTATGGACAGCTAGAGGCTGGTTATGCCTAAGCAGACTTCTTGATGAAATAATTACTGCAGATGTGGGAAGAGGGAAACAACAGCATCTACTTCTTGATTTCCAAAATTTCTCATAGAACAATATATGAATCCTGTTAAATCATCCAAAATGGTGACATGGAGTACACCTATTTCTATGCCTGTGCCTCCCTTATGCTAGGTCAGAGGGAACAGAAGGCCATTAAATGTTGATGATTTCCATTTGAATATGAGTGTGGGATGGTCAAGTTGTAGGTGAGACCAAATTCTCCACATCTTTCTGCAGGGATCTGACCTGAAACTCTCTTATCAGGAGGACTAGATCAATATATACTAAATAATGCAGATTTTAAAAGACACAAAATGTCTACAAGTACCTCAGGAGCAAGTCCTCACAACTTCCCCTCCAGTATGCACATCCATGATTCATTTGTAGCCATATACCAGATATCTCTCTTGCTCTATAAACACCACCTGCAACTGTTCGCTAGGGTCTGCCAACCAGCTGGATGCAGTGTCTTGATGTAATTGTTTCACTGTTAGGAATACACTCCCTGGTAGAAACATTTCAAATGATTCCTGCCACCCGGTCCTTCCCTACTGCTGCAGCCCAGGCTGGTAGACTCCTCCATGGGAGTGCTGACATGCCCATTTAGTAATGAGGAAATCCACCTCGGCTTCTCACATGCTGGGAAGGTGAATATTGCACTCAGGGACAAAGAGCAAGAAGACAGAGGGATAGAGAAAGATGCTTTTTTTTTGTTCGTTGGCTCTTTCTGATTTGAAGACCAGCCACACACAAAGAAAACTACAAAATCAAGAAAGAGACACTGAGATTTGGAGGAGAAGGAGGGATTCACATTGGTAGGCTTTGCAGGTTTCTTTTTTCTGGATAAATGTAATTTTTCAGTTAGCTAAAAAAGAAGGATACTTTTTTATGACACTTTTAAAGCTTCTCTGTCCCTGAGTTTTAGCTATCCTTGTGAAACGGATTGTAACTATACGGGATTGCCAATAACCCTGATGTTATGAGTGATGTTTTAAGGCTAGTGTGGTTTTGTTTGTGTGTGGCAGGGTGAGGGTAGGGGATTGTGCATTATTTTAGGCTCTGGGCTATTAGCACTGCCCTGTGCGCCTGAAGCAGCTGGGTCCCCCATCTTATAACAGACTTCAGGAACGCAGTTTGTGCTAAATATATGGCAGAGGTCAAGACATAACAAGTGTTGAATACTACTCAGCAAAAGCTTAAGTAAATCTTAAGACAACATACAGCATTTTGTTGGCACCTAAATTCGGTCCACGTGTGGAAGAAGATATAGGACAGTACCATATCTGTGTGATGAGCAACTTAAATTGTATTAAAGCTATAGCTAGCGTGGCAAAGCAGCCGCAGCAGTCTGAATTTCAATAGAACCAACAACAGATTTTTACACACAATTTTTCTCTGCCACTTTCATGAATTACCTGTCATTTACTATTTTTCTATTCGTTCACAGTATACAGTTGCAGGAATCAGTGCATTGTGCTCACTGTGGAAATCTGATAGTAAAAAGGCCAGTTCAGTGAAACACCATAAAAATACCAGCAACAATAATTTAGTATTTTGCCATAATTACAATAATACCCTGGTTTACCAGATTCAGTTGCTCTGAGTGACACTTTGGTAGATAGCAGAGATCACCATGCCAAATCTAGACAGACAAATCAGGTTGCCATTTTCATCTCAGCAGGCCTTCAACCTTTCTCTTTTATCATCTGTGTTTAGTGCATATATTAGGATAATACTGTTTGTGGCAGGTTTTGTGTAGTGTGGTGTGTGTGCTTATGCTCTTCACACGACATCTGTTAAACGCGGCTGCCATAGCTATTTCAACACAATGCACAAAAATTGTTTCAGTTGTGAACTTTGAGTTTCATGGGCTACTGGGGGAGAATGGTGTTAGGAGGATTCAAAAAGTGTGAAAGGCGGTTAAAAGGATTTTTGAGCTTTATTTGGTCTAATTTAAGTTTCAACACTTACCAGGTTCGTTCAGTGTGGATTTGTGGTACTGCTGCAGCACCTATGCAAATCACTTGGTGTCTTTGGGACTTTTCGCTTTCTTTTCTACCATGACAAAACAGTCTTCACCTAACGTACAACAGGCCTTAAGTTTTAGTTTTGCATGTGGTCAAAAGGAGAAAAACTCCTTTCACTCTTTGTGCAAATCAGTATCATGGCAGGTAAGATGTCATTTTGTGGTTATTCTGCATTCCGTATAGTATTCTGTATAGTATTTCTATAGTCAGCCTTTTGCTGTTTTCTGACTCTTTCAAGTATAGTAGGACATACATAAACCACAGGATGGGGATCTATGAGTCTCCATCACATGCATGCCACACATGCACAGATAACAGGATTGTCAACCTCTGATGGCAGAATTAATTTTGTTAACCTTATCTGTGGTGGAATTGGAAAATATGCAGGTGGTGAATAAATAGTGTGAAGAGATAATAGAATTACTCAGCCTCATTAAACGGCTGCACATTGTGCTATTTAGTAATGCACTCAATAGCCAGGTGTCTTGACGAGCAGGTACAATAGATTATTAACTGTAGGGGGACTGCACACATAAAGACATAACTGTTAAGGGGATTCAATGCATTCTGCTCAGCACCATATGCATAGAGACATAAAACAGTTATTACAACATTATCTCAGCTTGTCTAACACAGCTATCCCTATCCTTTCACTTGGTCCTCTTTTCTCTGCTTTCTTCCCTTTTCTTTTGCAGACTCTAAATCTATAAAGGAACATAACAAAATCTTTCAAATTGAAATCTCACACCTCTCCATCCTCCTTAAGAAAGGAATGCATGCTATCAACAATACACATTAATCAGTTATAAATGAAAGTAATAATAATCTGCCATGCTCTTCTGCCTATTATCATAAGTAGCATGAAATGATAATTTAATAGTATGCAGTACTTCACTTCATCAATAAAAGTATCCAAGCAGCAAAGCACAAACACTAACAAGTGTGCAGCACAGTCAATTCTCATTGCATCCCCAGGACCTGATTCATTTTTCATCAGCTGTAACGCCAGCTTGCCAAGTCACAGAAGGGAGGAATGAAAGCTGCTACTTCAGCCTCGCTAATGTGTGAGAGGGAAGAGGACTGCCACTCCCTTAGCACTGCCTGCCTGAAAAGCTGTAATGACCCTGTGGTGTCACCAGCAGGGACCCTACTGTCATCTTCTGCTCCTACTGTTGTGGTTTTTTCCAGTCCTATACAGCTGCTGAGAACAGCTGGCTCTTCCTTTTCTCGTCATCTTATCTCACCTTGGAAATGAAAATTGTCTAACGCTTGGCTCTCAAAATGGAAAGTACCACAACTGCACGGCAGTGCAGTGGGCCGTAGCCAGTGGCTGGCTGACACACAAGCACTCCTTTGCTGGACCACATTTGCAGCTTGGCTGTCCGTTTGCCACATTATTACTGTGGTTCCTGTTCACACAGGCCTTTGTGCTTACACTTACTGGGTCACCAGGTGAAAACTTTCATCCTGACAAAGCTGGTTGGAAATTCTACATCAGTATGTTCTATGGAAAATGCAGTTTCTACAACATAAATGTTTACCATGCGAAAAGACCTATTTTGCCCAAAGTGAAACAAAATTGAAGTGTTTTCTTACAAAGAAGTTGTGCGTTGTATCTCATCTACCTGTCTCAGGGAAGACACTGTCCTTCGAGGGTTGTTGCTGTCTTTCCTCAGCTTTGACTGACAGTGCCCTTATTGGAGGTACAGCCCAGCTCATAGAGCCCCAGAGATGAAGGCAGTGCTTGGCATACAGCTTCTGTGTGGCATTATAGCACCTGCATTAACATTGCATTAGGTGAAAATGTAAATGTTTCCACATTCCCAAACAGCTATTTTTTTTAAAGCTGACAGCCCTGTAAATTATTTTTCAGTGCATTTTCATTTTTAACAGTTGTCAAGACACTTGAAACAATAATATAGGTAACAAAAAACGATGCCAGAGTCCTGTGTTTATTTTAACTGTCCACTCCTGTAGCAATTTAAAGGTATGCCTATACGACACATACAGTTCCTACACACAGAGTAACATCGTGGTAACCAGCTCAGAAGAACAGTACTGGTGTTTAAGTGTTGGGATTTCCACTGCATATATCCTTTTTCAAGTAAGGCTACACACCACCTGAGAGTTAGTTCATGTCACCCCTGCCATTTACACGTGCCTGTAATTGAGCCATCAAAGAAATTACAGGCAGAGATCTTTCTTGTAGTCCTACAAAAGGATTGAATGCTAGATGCAATAACAAAAGTAAGAAAAGTTAGGCGACACACCCATAACCCAACAAAAGTTTCTGCCAAGTGGATGAAAAAATTAAAGAAAATTTCCTTCAGTTCAAGGTTTCTCCTTCCCACAGAGCTATAACAGGCCCACGTTAGCTGTCAATCCTATTGTTAATTAAAATTTGTGTTGCAGTGGTTAGAAGATGCTTTTTCCTCACTAGATTTTAGTGATCAAAAAATGTAAAAATTAATGTAATTGAAAATTTGGAAGCTCAAAAAGCTAAATTTTGTCCATTTATAATTTTCAGTAGAAAGGCAAAATTTCTCCTTGGATATAGACAAAGGTATTAGTTCAGATCTAGTAAGAATGAAAAGTAGTATTACCCTCTAGACAAGTACTAACAACATTATATGTTCTCAAATTATATTAAGAGTCAGACAAGCTACAGCTGCTTACATATTCAGTTAAAAGTTGTCATGTAGAAAATTAGACACAGTCTATGCTATGTTCACGTCATGGCTATGACATGATTTCTAATTGCGTTGAGATGTTTCATGCTTGGTTTTTGGTTCGGATGCTCAGCACAGATTCGCAACACCTAGAGCTCAATGACACTTTTTCAAAAACTCCGTTGTCCTCATCCTGTGTGACTACTAATAGCTGTGAAGTGTCAAATCACCACGGTACCTAGACATTCAGAGAGTAATAGAGCTTATTTTGTATTTACTGCTTGAAAGGAAATTTCCAGAGGTTTTTAGTCTGTGAAAGGCTGGGCAACAGTGCAGAAAAATATAAGAACTGGTTTAATATGCTTGGAAAAGGGCAGATGTGACTATATTACTCCATTACACATGGAGGAAAACTAAGGCATAAAGATATAAAATGACTTCATAAACTCAGAAATGAGTACTGTGAACATTTCACTTCTTTTTGTTTATCACTCCAACCACCTGGTAATCCCAGCAGCTAACCCAAACTTTTGGCTAGATGAGGAAAAATTATTTCTTCTGGAAAGCCATCCTTGCATTACACGCTCAATATGTAACCAAGTGGTTGTGTCAAGTGGAAAATAACGATTTTATGACAACTTCTTCTGTGCTAGTCTCTCATAGTGCTCCAAACTTTATTATATGTAATGACATATTATTGAAACACCAAACTGCTTTCAGTAGTCACCACGGTTCCTTTTTTACTTCCCATCTCCACCATATGACTCTGATTTTAAAATGAGAATTTATAACACATACTTTCTTTTTTCATGACGTCAGTCCTGCCTTGGTGACTTCAACAAGAAGCAATCTTAGCTAATTATATTACCATAATCATATCTAATACTTAATGTTGTTGTTTCATATTATTTTAGGTTTCATTTTAAAGAAATTGGTTCAAACTAGAATAGTTACTAGTTGCCAGATTCTACTGGGAAGAATGACTCAGCATTTAGTACTGATTTTAATGCTTGGGGTCTGGATGAAGCCCATCCGTGGTTTACTGAAGAAGTACCTTGCCAACATCACTGTTATCAGAAAAATTGCATACCAATGTACCAACTCTACTTGATGTTTCTCTGTTACACAATTACTACAAACCACCCCTCTAAAACTGTTTCCTGCCCTGTTAATAACTTGGTGATTAGCCTTAGCCATTCACCTCAAGGAAATTTTCTGCCCAAGTTAAAGCAATTCTTTTTTAAGAGAAATCTACCACTGTGTTATTGAACCCAATATATAACACTGAGAATTTTCTAGCCATATTTTATGCATACATAGGCATAGCTAATTTGGAGATTTTGTCACCCACAGTGGAAGTGGCACAGAAACATAAGTCTAAATAGCATGTCCATGACCCACAGAAAAGTAAGTCTAATGATGTGTCAGCATGCGGCTGGGATCCACACATTTTCTGTGGAATATGCTGATGATGATAAAAATGGCACCTTAACATCACTTTCCTTCTCCAATATGTAAAAAGAAAGCAAAAAATACATATGTTGCAAAAGTTGCTAAGGAAATCTGAGCAAGTTGCATTGTAACAGAGGTACTGTTATGTTTATCCTGGTTCTGCTTTTATGAGCATTGCAATATGTTACAGCATACACAAAGAAAAGAAGTTACCATGCACTCCAACAAAAGGAAAAACTACAGCACACTTCCCTTACTTTCTCCTGCAACTGCCATTCTCATGAACTAGAAGAATCATCTAAAATAGTAGTAGGTGAATTCCCTGTTTCGAGATCAAAGGGCAAAAAGATTCTGTAAGTCAGTTTATATAGGTCTGAGAATTTATATTGTACCTGTGTGGCCTTTGAGTAGTCTTTCTGGATGAATGAGAGTGATCTGTGAAACTTCTGAGAATAAGTCGGGGCATGTGAGCGTGTACAAGTGACTGTATCTGTTCCGGTTAGATGGTGTTCACACTAACCATCAAAGCTCTGCTGTTCTGCTTCCACTTCACCATCTTGCTTTGCTCTGAATGTTTGTCTTCTTCCAAGACAATCAGTTGTTTGCCCACAAAGACCTATTTTAAAAGTCCATATGCTCATGTACACAAGTTGCCTGGTGCTTAAACAAAAGTGTTACTTCATGCACATATACCCAGGACAGCTATTGCAAGCAATGTAGCTATGTAGGCCTTTTGATGCTTTTAATTCATTCATACTCTTGCTAGCTCGTCACAGTGGAATGTACTCCGTGTGTGTGGCTGCAAACACAAGAATAAGTTAATACAAGTGCAGAAGCAAGTGGAGTTGCCACCATGAAATACAAAATTGGATGTTTTGGCTTCTCACTCGAGTTCCTTACTGTACATAATGCTGGCTGGTTTGTTAATCTTTCTGTTTATGTTTTTTAATGCTGCCATGAAAAACATCCCATCATTTTCAGCTAGACAACAGTTTTCAGTAGAAGTGATCCCGCTATGTCTTTCTGGGTTACTCAGACTACTTTGATTTTCTGCTTCTTTCCTTGTTTTCCTGGAGTATCATCAGGGGATGGCACTGATAAATGTAATGCCTGGTTCTTTTGTGACATTAACACCATTAAAAATAAGTTCCCATGAGCATCTCATTGCTTTCTCCCAGGGAGCCAAGTAAGTTGTGCCACAATACAGATTCTCTCGGCTTGTGAAACAATGATTTTCAGACTTTGTACAGAAAGTAGAACCAACAGAAAGTAAAATCAGCAACAAAATAAAGACTTAAGGGAAACGTTGGGGGCAAACAGGGACTCTCAGTAGCAACTGTTCTGGCATTGTAATGGGGCTTCATTGCAAAGAAAAAAACAGGTCTATAACTAAATGGAGGAGAGTCCTCTGTAGAGTGATGCCTTTTTACCACTCCCAGCCAACCTTTTTGCACCAAAAAATAAAGATAAATTCGCCAAAGAATGAAAGCTTTACCAAGTTTGGACAGACAGCAAAAGTAGGTTCAGTGATAAGGTCACAGCTTCTGCCCTGCCCTATTCTAGCTGACAGAGGAACAATAGAAAAAATAGCCACCTCTGTGCTAGACTAATGGGAAGACTGGTCATGTTAAAAATCTAAGCCCTAGTGCAAGAAGAAAAAAAGTAATGTTTTTAAAATAAAGTCAGTGCTTTATTATTTTTTTCATCAGTCTTGCTTTTGACAGAACTCCTGTCAATAAAACGCTGTGAGCACCCTGGACAAAAGCTATTTCCTGAAGAATGTTGGTCAAAGTTGCTGTTGTTTTTTTTTTTAAAAAAGGAAAATATTATATCTCCAAAGAATAAAAGAAACAGTTAAGGAATATGCTGGCAGCCTGGCAAACAGTGCAATGTTCATCATTCCCGAACAAGATCTGTGCTATTGCTTTTCAGCTTTGATGTCACATTTCTGCTTCTTCGTTACAAAGACTCTTTTCTATCACATGTGGACATACTGAATAGTAGGGTGGTATAAAGATGTTCAGAATGGTTTTCACCAAGGGCTAGTGCTGCCTTTAATTTTTAAATCTCACACTGAAACCTAGTTACAGACCACCTGGCTAGCCCAAGTAATCAGCACCTTTTCTAAGGAACATTGCCTCCAAAGCAGTTCAATCTGCATTGCTGCGCACTCCTTTCTCATTTACTCATGCATGTCTGGGGACATGGTTCCCAGCTCCTTAAACAGAGATGCTCAAGAATTTCTAATCAATAAATTCACTGCTACAAAGCTGTTCCCTTACCATGACAAACACAGAAAAACCTTTGGGACACTACCAGCACATTAGTATTTTTTTACTGTGAGGATCATCACAGCCAGGGTTAGAATGCAGTTCAACCATGTGAGAACAAAAGCATGCTTAAAACAACTCTAAACACCTATAGCAGTTCCTCTGTGTACATAAAATGGGTCTGGACTGAAAACCCCGTTTAATATGTATTAAGGGCCTATAATATACTTACACTTAAGTCGTAGCTTGTTTTTAACTTGCTAGCTTGCATATGGGTGGCAGGCTAGCCACAATCTGACTGCCTGGGACTTGGTGTTATGTGTAAAATATTTCCAAGAGTTAAATACTTTGAAAATCTTCCTCTGCTGAACTCTGGCCATCTCAGCTAGATTGGAGCAAGCATGTTAATTAGTTCTAAAGCTGGAACTAATATACTTCTATACTACACTTCAATCACTGGCTTCTGCTGAAAGTATCTTGAGTCAGAACTTGCACCTGTATCATTTTGTAAGGGAATTATACACAATGTAAGATCATTAGCTTCTAGCATAAGAAGCCAGAGGATTCAGCAGTATCTGTATAGTTAGCAACATTCAAAAATCTGTACTCAGAGCCATATCTGCAAAACTGAGTGCTCCATCCATTTCAACTGGTAAACCTCCATTTACATTAAAAAAAAAAAAAAGAAAAAGACAGAAGCAATTACATGTAAGTACTTATTCACATGTATTGCTAAATATTTGTACGTCAAAATTTTTCTGCAAATTCACAGATTAAAGAAAAAATCTGCATTAGCTACTGCAGCAGTTAGTTTTGAACCTGTGACTTGGATGATTTCAGTGATTCTCAAACTCTTTGACATATGCATGCTCACCATCATACTTTTAATTTGCAACTATACAAAGGTGGTATTGTTCTGCAATCCACTGAAGACCGTTTGTGGCTACAGACCACAATTTGGGAACTGATGGTTTATTCTCCTGAAAATAACTTTGTTGTACTAATGTAGTCTGCTGGGATAGGGAATTGATGGCTTCGTTAATGGCTGTTGCCAGATGTTTAGTCTCTGTATTTTCATACATTTTGTTTTGAAGCTAATTGCCTACAAGATAGTTCAGTTTTACAAGACTGCTGCCAACCAACAACGAAGAGCATGCAAATGATAGCATGGCAAAAGATGCTATGCTGATTGGAGCTCAAGACCAGGCTTTTAATGACTGGAGCACCTGGACTCTTGGAGCACCAGCCCAACACTACTGCTCATTTCCAGAAGCGCTCCTCTTCAGTTCAACATAAGCTACTCCTCAAATGTTAAATTTCTAGTGAAATTCATACTTTGTTGTAGAAAATAATTCTTCTTCAGATAAATAGCAGAACAATTACTGAGCAAGAAGTAGAAAGTGTGCTCTTGGTTGTTAGTGCATTCTGTGCTTGGAAACCTAAGTTTTGGTTAAGAGGAGAAGGAAATGAACTCTCTTGTTCATTGCCTGATCATTTAAAATGAAACTTATAGACAGTTGCACCTTTGATGTGCAACTTATTCTTGTATTTACTCTATGTTTAAAAAGGTTCCAAAATAAAGGATTACACATTAATTTCTTTCATCTTCATTATTTATTTTTGTAAGCTGCTAAAGCTGTGCTTTATTTATTGCAAGTCATCCATACATAATTCTCTGTAGTTTAGAAAACTGCATCTAACATTTTCACCCCAACTTTATAAATTGCATTGATTTATTTCTGTCTCTGAGGCCTACAACCATTTATTACAACAACAAAACATCCTCCAATTCTGGTGATCAAGGAACAAAGTCTACTCATTTACTGTGTAGTGAGAATTGACAGATGGCCAAATGGGGTGATAGATTTGATTTTAATGTGTCTTAAGAGAGTAAATGAACCAAAGGCAGTCTTCATCTCATGTGAAAAGTTGGATTTTTGTGTGGCTTTTCTGCAACAGTGAGGTGCAATTCTCACAGCACTTCATTGATTTTCCAATCAACCATGACCACTCAGATGGCAAAAAAGCAGGGTCAAAGAATTTTTATAAAGGATTTTTTTTTTAGTGTTTGTCTAGAGCTGCACAAACAAGCCTGAATGTACATAACATAAAATACTCTTCAGTGCTTTGTGGGTTTTTTCCCTCCTGTAAAATCTTTACAGGATTCACAGGTTATACATTTTTAATTTTGCATTAAATGAAGAGGTTTTGTCAAGAGAATAATTTACATCATAAAGATAATGAGGGTAAAATTTCCTCACATCTCCCCACCTGTTATTTTAGCATATATCATTGATAACAAAGCATTTTTCATTTCTTACTTTACACTTTGAGTAGAGATAGGTTCCCTATTTTGGGACACAAAATAACACATGGAGCTATGGAATAAAGCCAAAACACAGTAGGTCACAGTAGTTTTTCCATGCACTAGGCTCAGACAGCAATATATTTGTAGGTCCTTAAACATCATTAGAGACACAAAAAGTAATTGTACAGTGTGTATCAAATAGTGTTCGTGTGTTAGTTAGACCTCAGTGTATCTGGGGACTGGTGAAGATTCTCTAAGGCAGGCTTGAAAGTTATCGTATGGGAGTGTAAACACTTCTAAACACAGGCAGCAATATCTCAGAGCCAGTGGATATAACACCAATTTAGGATTTTAGAGTTTAGCAGAAGTGACAATATTTACAAACTCCTCTTGAACTAATTGGCCTTTTTGTCACATCATTACAGGTTCAGTGAAATAGGGATGGTGTGCTCTAAGAGGTACTACTCTTGAGTCAGATGACATCACATGGTACCTCTTTAGGTGGATAATGCCACCCAAAATGGCAAATCATGAGTAGGTGGGCATGTGCCTACCCTGCTCTCTGCCTGAAAACTGAAACCTTCTCTGTTTTCTGTTTTGTACACAGAGCACTTCAAAGCATCTGCGTATCATGCCTTACAGGGTGTCATACACATTCATTGCTTATTAAGCAATGGTTAGTATTTTTCTTGTGTTCAGCATAACCAGTATTTTGGCATAGCTTGAGCCACTAACATAAAATCCTCCCCTTTTAAGTGAGAAATTATGATCCTTTCACTAATCAGAGAAGTTACTTTTCAGTAACTTTCAGTTAGTTTCACTAACAGGAGGGCTACTTTTCTCTCGGTCTGTGGAAGGAATCTGGACGTCTTCTCACATTTCATATACGCAAAACTTGATTTTTAAAATTACTTCATATTTCAAAATCTCAGGCTATAATTTTAATTTAGGAGATGAGAATTGATATTCAAAAATAAATTTGTCTCTAATTTTCCACCTGCAAATCAGGTTAAGACCTGATTGACAGGACAAGTTGAAGGACAGTCAACAGTCTTTTCTGACTAACGGTCAGAAGACTACAGCCATGAAGGTGTACTACCGGTGAATTAAAATTACTGTACTTTTTTCTTCTGATCCTCATTTTTCTGCTCACCTCTATATAACAATATGCATTTTATTTCCTCTGGATTTTTAAAGGGAATTATGTGTGCAAAGAAAAATTTTCTTTGTGTTGAATTTTTTAGAAAAAAAAAAAAACCAACACAAACTTCAGAAGATATTTGGATCAGATTCTAAGTGGTTCCACTGAGATACTGAAAGCAAGCATGAAAAGTTTGAAATTAAAATCCTAAGGAATTTATTATCATGGAAAATAACAGAAAGGAAGCTTGTTCTTTTCCTTAAATACAGTTTCACTATTGCAAAAGTTATAATCTCTCCAAAAATAAATATTGCTAAAATCTAGTAAGTACTGTTCTTCCTAGAACAAAACTTAAATAATCCAAACCTGTCATACATCCAAAATATTTCTTATATGGATACCCTGAACACAAAGAAATGAAAGTCGGTAGAACAGGCAGCTGCTCTGTCTGCCTTTCATGTACCTTTGATGATACAGATGATGTATTAGACATGAGTTCTTGGTTTTTTGCAAATACAATATGTATTAGACATCTGGAACTGTCCCTTTTACATTGAATGTTCATTTTATTTTATTGTGCTTTAAAACTATTTAAAAAGAGAATTAAGGTTTTGTTTGTGTGTTTGTTTTTAAAAAGCAAATACTTTATTTTGGTAGGAGGAATTAATATAATTGCCCTTCATGGGATCAGAATTGTTACCTTGACTGCAGTGGGACCGTGATCCTCACTAACAGGTGGTACCACATCCAATTTGAATTGAGAAAAAGGACATGGTAATTTTGATACAGTTTTGTGATAATACCTCCAATATGCTATCAATGAAGGCCAATAGTCAAAAAAGCTGTATTTCCTCCGTCTAAGCGATACTCATGTTGTTCAAATGCACCATATCTGTTGGAAAACCTCCTGAGTTATGATAATGAGACATTTCCTCTAACATACTGGTTCCTTGAGGACACTGTAAATAAAATCTGCTTCCCCACTAGAAACAAAATTAGAAGTAATAAAGGAAACAAGGAAGATAGGCAAGCAAGGTAGAAGGCAGGAAGGGATTATGCAGCTTTTGATCTGAGGCTTGTGAATGACAATATTTTCATCCCCAGGTTCACAGAACTTGTGGTAAGTCTGGAGGCTATGAGTGCAGGACCCACTGTGACCAGCTTTCAATCTTAAAAGGCACAGAAAATAATATTTTTGAGATTTCAGAGATACAGGAATGTAGATGTTGCATGTCCAGTTCCCTAAATTTTTGTCATTTTGGTCCATAGCAGAAGCTAAAGTCCCAGAACATGTACACTGGTTCTGCATATATTCTAAAAAAAGGAGTACGCTACCTAAACCAGAGGTAGGAAGTACTTGTCTACTTGTGCACATCAGTGCTCCTGCCTAAATATTTTTTTTTCTAAAATCTAGTGCCTACATCAGCCCTTTCATGTATGGAGGCAGAGTAGCTGAGATTACCTACCAGCCCATGCTTAGAGTTCTCATACAGGGTGAGATATCTGCATTCAGTTTCCTCCTCTGTCTCGGGATTTGAGCCCACATGTCCAACAGAAAGGTGGTAGGCAGAGACTGTTAAAGCATTAAATACTAGTAAAAGTAATCAAAGGTGGGGTTTCTCCATATGTCCTACTGAAACTTCCATTTTGTGTAGAATAATCATCACTGAGCCAACTGAGTGTGAAAAGTGACATTATAGCCCAATTTTTCTCACCTCTGCACTCAACTTTCTGTACTTACGAGTAATGAATAACAAAGTGTGGTGGGTTGACCCTGGCTGGACGCCAGGTGCCCACCAAAGCTGTTCTATCCCTCCCCTCCTCAGCTGTTCAGGGGAGAGAAAATATAATGAAAAGTTCATGGGTCAAGATCAGGGCAGGGAGAGATCACTCAGCAATTACTGTCACGGACAAAACAGCCTTGACTTGGGGAAATGAGTTTAATTTATTACCAATCAAATCAGAGTAGGATAATGAGAAATAAAAACTAAATCTTAAAACACCTTCCCCCCCAACCCCTCCCTTCTTCCCTGGCTTAACTTTACTCCCAAATTCTCTACCTCCGCCCCTGTGCAGTGCAGGGGGGTGGGGAATGGGGGTCACGGTCAGTTTATCACACCTTGTCTCTGCTGCTCCTTCCTCCCCAGGGGGAAGACTCCTCACACTCTTTCCCTGCTCCAGCGTGGGGTCCTTCCCACGGGAGACAGTCCTCCACAAACCTCTCCAAAGTGGGTCTTGTCCCACGGGCTGCAGTTCTTTATGAACTGCTCTAGCGTGGGTCCCTTCCATGGGGTGCAGCCCATCAGGAACAGACTTCTACAGCATGGGTCCCCCACGGGGTCACAAGTCCTGCCAGCAAACCTGCTCCAGCATGGGGTCATCTTTCCATGGGTCCACAGGTTCTGCCAGGAGCCTGCTCCAGCGTGGGCTTCCCACAGGGTCACAGGCATCTGCTCCAGCGTGGGGTCCTCCATGGGCTGCAGGTGGATATCTGCTCCACTGTTAACCTCCATGGGCTGCATGGGGACAGCCTGCCTCACCATGGTCTTCACCACGGGCTGCAGGGGAATCTCTGCTCCAGTGCCTGGACCACCTCCTCCCCCTCCTTCTTCACCAACCTTGGTGTGTGCAGAGCTGTTCTTCTCACATATACTCACTCCTCTCTCCAGCTGCAATTGCACAGTTTTGGTTTAGTTTGGTTTGCGTTTTTGTTCCCCCTTCTTAAATATGTGATCCCAGAGGTGCTACCACCATTGCTCGTTGGCTTGGCCTTGGCCAGCAGTGGGTCTGTCTTGGAGCCAGCTGGCACTGGCTTTATCAGACATAGGGAAAGCTTCTAGCAGCTTCTCGCAGAAGCCACCCCTGTAGCCCCCCAGCCACCAAAACCTTGCCACTCAAACCCAATACACAAAGAGACAAAAGTTAATGGGAGCAGAAATCAGAATCCAGAGCTTTGTTTTCTCAAGCAAACCCTTTATTTAATCGGTAGGAAAAAATGCTTTGAGTATGCCCACCAGGTCAGGCTCCATAAGCAAGACAGGGCCAGCAAATAGGGCAAGTTTATATAGAATTTGAGCTAGTGTTGCCATGTCAACAATATTCTTTACTGAAAAAATGGAAAAATTTCTTTACTGAAAGAGTGGTCAGTCATTGGAACAGGCTGCCCAGAGAGGTGGTAGAGTCGACATCCCTGGAGGTATTTCAAAGATGTGTAGATGTGGCACTTCAGGGCATGGTTTAGGAGATATGTTAGTGTTGGGTTGACGGCTGGACTTGATGATCCTAGAGGTCTTTTCCAACCTTAATGATCCTATGATTCTATATTAGCTGAATAGAAAGAAACTACAACAGGATTCAGGAAGAAGCTGTAGGAGGTTCTAATCTTCAAGGATCTCAGGGCAACTCCTCCTGCCCCAGGTGTGCCTGTTTTGTCACTGGTAAATCAGAGCAAGCAGCTCTTTGAAAGGAAAAATTGCATAAAACTGGATGAATGAGATGAAATAATAATGTCTCAACAAGTCAGGTGGATCATGAGAAAATATACTCAGGACTGGATTTAGCTGACCATAGACATAACCATAGTCATGGATAGTGTAGATATCTCCAGACATTTTAGTCTTCTAGTCTCCTTTTATCAACAATGGAGAAAAATAGGTGCCTCTACAGAGTAGTTTATTTCGTCTTCAACTCCATGTTTCATATAGATGAAACTAATCGTGCTCTAAACCAACTTGGCTCTCTCCTACCTATGAATATAGTCTGGGTTCATGAGCTTACGTGTGACATTAGTGAGCTGTAAGATGGAAATCAGGTCAAACCCAGTGAGGGTTTCTGGATTATAGGGCCTCAGGTAATTAATTGCACTTACTATATCTGTCTAAAGTCAGCTTTGCTTAGATTGTGAATTTTTATGGTAATTAAACAGGGATTCAATATCTAAGCTCTTGTCAAGTCTTACTGTGCTCTAGACACATCAAGAGGCGGAAGTTTAGATACCACGCAGCCTATGAAACATCAATATTTTTACTATATCTACTTAGCTATGTCAGATCCATCTCCCAGTTTGTCATGGTTTAGCCCCACTCAGCTACCAAGCACCACACAGCCACGTGCTCACTCCCCCCCGGTGGGATGGGGGAGAGATTGGAAGAGTAAAAGTGAGGAAACTCATGCGTTGAGATAAAGACTGTTTAATAGTTAAAGCAAAAGCCATGTGCACGAGCAAAGAAAAACAAGGAATTCACTCACCTCTTCCCATGGGCAGGCAGGTGTTCAACCAGCTCCAGGAAAGCAGGGCTCCATCATGAGAAATGGTGACTTGGGAAGACAAACGCCATCAGTCCAAACATTCCCCCTTCCTTCTTCTTCCCCCAGCTTTATATACTGAGCATGACGCCATATGGTGTGGGATATCCCTTTGGCCAGTTGGGGTCAGCTGTCCCAGCTGTGTCCCCTCCCAGCTTCTTGTGCACCTGGCAGAGCGTGGGGAGCTGAAGAAGTCCTTGGCTAGTGTAAGCACAACTTAGCAACAACTAAAACATCTCCACATTGTCAACACTGTTTTCAGCACAAATCCAAAACATAGCCCCATACTAGCTACTGCAAAGAAAACTAACTCTATCCCAGCTAAAACCAGGACACAGTTTAAAGACTATGTGGTAATCATGGTTTGCTATCATTTTGTGAGATTGCCTTGGAGAAGGGATGATCTAGCACCATGGAGGTAATGTTTTGATTCTGTCCAACTCGTAACCACCATCATGATACTTTTCTTGAAGGTGTCTTACTTTACTGCTATTATTACTGGCATGAAAATATGCACCAGATTTTCAGTTAAGATATGCAAAGTTGTCTTTCTCTCCTCCTTGACAAATTTCTGAGAACCTACTCATTTCTGAGGCACTGCCATTGTGAAGTCAACATGCTGTTTTGTTCTGTAGCATACTGCAGAGTTACCTGCTCGTGCCTTTCCATTTGTCGTGGAGCAAGGGTTTGATATTCGTTTGGCACAATTCACATATTGTTTGGAACGATGCACACTAATGCCATGACATTCAGACTAAACAATTGGCAATAATTTTCAACCTCACTAGTTATTTGGATATATCCAATTATTTGCATGGGCAAATGTGTCTGTGTGTATGTGTAATAGTGACTAATAATCCTTATCCTGTTATTGACCCATCATATACACTCTGATTGAACTCAATAGGAAATGTTCGTGCAGAATAATTGTGAAATCAGACTAAGCATATAATTAAAAGATAATCTGTAAAAATTATAAATTTAAATACAAAAACAGATGCATAAGTTATATTTCCTTAAATATCTGCACTGTTGACAGGAAGAGGAATGTTGGTTTCAGGTTCTTCATATTGAAAACTCTTGTACATGCCCATCTTCCCCAGTTCTGTGCTTCTGTCTGTTGCTGCTTAGTGCCTTGAATCATATAAAAATAATGCTTAGATCATATTCTAAGCAATACTGTTCTTCCTAAGAACATAGTTTATGTCACAATCCGTTTTTATCCCAGATAAACTTTCCACAAATATTTTTTTGGAGATATTGACATGGTTGCTGTTAATGTTTATTTACTCAACAATAATCTTTACAAATCCTTAACAAGCTGGATGTTACCAGTGTGTAATTTCTCATTTGTTAGTTAATCATCCTGATAAAATGCCTAGCCCAGAGAAGCTCCAATAAATTAGTTATTAGCCACAGTAAATACTGGCTTAGAAGGAAACATCCTGATAATAAATGGCAAATAACACCATGCCAATAAACTGTAAACAACAAAATTGTTCTTATTTTATAAAAAGGGAAAGAAAAAAAAGGAGCAGCTTCATGGATCTGTGTTGCCTGTGTGTTGCATTCAGCACTCCTCGTGGTATGGTTTCAGGAGAGAAGAGTCTAAAAGGGGGAAACTAAATCAGAGTTACAAAATAATTTTAGGCGGGTGGGATGCTACCATTCCTCTGTTGGTTGATTACAGCCTGTGCATTCATACAAATGGTTTTCATTTTGCTAAACCCACATCTTCACCAACCCTGTTTCTCTTCAAAGGCAAAAAGCTATTGAAGAGATTGCTGCTGCCAGTGTCGGAGGAATTTGATGAGCCTTACTTAGAAAAGTGGTAATTCAAGAGGCAGAGGATAACAGGCCTTAAATGACAATGAGATAATACTATGAACAAAGGAAACAGATTACTCAACTAAGAGCCAAAGGACTGACAGTAGTGAAGAAAAATATTGAACAGGAATTGAGAAAATGTTCTGATGATAAAGTCAGGAATGGGGCACATGTGCTGAAGGATTGCAACCCTGTTTAGGTAAGTCATTGGTGGCCTCACCATAATGAGCCAGTCCTGCAGAATGCAGAGGAGGAATCAAAATCACATATATTTTACAGAAAAAGGAACAGAAAATATTAATGTAAATGCTACTCCATCTACTTTTGTAAAATGGCAGTTACCAAGGCTCTCCAGCATAGGCCAATACAAATGAAGTCTACCCACCCAAAAACTCCCTTGGATATTTAAACTGGTGAGTCAACCACATTAAATTATGGGACTTATTATTATACCTTTGCATGAGAAGGTGATGCTATGCGTTTCTTAAACTGCAGGGGTTTGAAAAATTTAATTAAGTGTAGGTTTAAGTCATAAACTAACTTTCTATGTACTTCTTTCATTCACAAAATTAACTTTGCTGGAATATATAAATATATCTAGAAGGAAAGAGGATGTTTTTAGTAGCTAAATAATCTGAAAAAGCATCTGAAAATATAGGAATGCATCAGGAACAGAGCAGCTTTTTGTTAATCTCTCCCACAAACACAAATGTATGATACAGTATGCATAAATTTGTAAGAGGATAATTTTAAATTTGCATGTTATTTACTCAGCATAACCATTTCTTTGGAAACATTAGGATTTCTCTTGTATATAAGTATTTACATAATTTTTAAAATGTGTATTATTTACTCAATAGACCATAAAGGCTACATGCAGAGCACTTACAGAGATACAGAACATAATAACATCTTGGATAAATCTAGTTTGGAGTCATCTGAGTGCATTAAATGATTAAAAATTATGCACGCATGCGCATTGGTTTGGTTTTTAAACAGTAATAAGGGAACCATTTTCCTCACCCTTCAAAGCTACCTCAAAATAACAGAACAGACTTCACGCTATGTTATCCCACCACATGATTCTGGGATTTTGACATCTAGTAAAAGGAAAATGTCATTCTTCATATACACTGTAGATTTATGCCCCCAAAATTAAAGACCACTTTCAGTTACAGAGTCAAAAAGCCTCTAGAACTACTATCTTTCTTTTGGCCCCTGTTATTGCTCACTAGCCCTAAGTACGAAGTTGTGCCTAGTATGCAGTGACTGTTGAAGACTTGATGATTCACTAGGTACTGTTCAAATGTTCCTTGAGATGCAGGGCTATCTGTTCTTGACTCACTTGGGGTGAAAAGTTGCTGCAGATGACTGTTAAGAGAGCTGAATTTCAGTTATTAAAACAAACTACTCTCTGATACTTAAAAGAAGTAGGAATTGTCTGCAGAAATCTGGTAAATAATATAAGTCAAATTACAGTTGGCTCATGTTTTATCACAATGAAAGAATGAAAGAGGAGGAAAAAATTAAGTCTAAATATGCAAATAAGCCATCAAGATTAATTTTCTCAATTCTGATTAAAGTCACTGAGGTACAAAAAAGCTCATCAATACCTGTACCCAACGCATGTTATCTTAAATGCTGAAAATTACTAAAAGCATTGTATTTCCACAAACTGATATCTTCCACCCAGTTCTCACATGATGAATTCATATGATGACTTCATGTTGGTTTTGGTGGGATTTTTTAAAGGCCTTATGTTCTCAAGGCATGAGGTTCAAGCAAACTTTACTTTAGTATTTTGTTAGTTGTTATCCCAAAAAGGTGTTTACTTACCACTGCAAAACACCAATGTTAGCAACACAGTAACTGAGAGCAATTTACTTCTTTTGCAGTAAGAAAGAACAGTTCAGAGCATCTTTACTAAACACAGCTGAGATATGGGTACCTTGTTCAGTAATCTCTGTCACAGCACATGCAGGTCTACATTGAGAAAATGAATAATGATCTACGTTCACTGGTAGAAAGACCTCAGCAAATCAGAGCAGAACCCATTGTACCTCTTAAAAAAAAAAAACACAACACACACACAAAAAAGGAAAACATCAGAAGCATAGTCTTTTGGCAGCATAGCCAAAGAAATGTGAGATTGGCCCTTAAGGGAATTCTTATTCTCAAGTGGATGTAAATGTATTCATCAATGCAAAGAAATGCATAGTGTGTTATATACACAATACATTAATAAATAGCCATGCATTAAAAAATAATGAGATTTTCTATGAAACAACATCCTGTGGTGTTTAGGGTCATAAAAAAGACAGTAAAGGAAGGTGGGGGGAAGATTATGTGGAAAATCTGATTAAAATACTGAAACCCCATCCTATATGTAAGATACAATAAATATTTCATTGGCTAACTGTAAACAAAAGAACAAGTGCAGTAAAATGTAATTAAAAATGTAAAAGTGTGGGGAATGATTTATTTTACCACAGTGATATTAATATTAGAAATGGTATGTAAATAGATATCAAGGTTCTGCTGCAGAAACAGTGGAAAATGGCTGTTCATTTTCTATAATGAGCTTTCATCTTTTTGACTTTCACTTTAAGTACTTGCAATGATTTATGAATAATGATGCTCTTAACTGTTGGAAAGCTCCAGCAAAGCTTCAAATTCTGGTACTTCCTAACAGATATTACAGTTTTTATGATTTTTTTAAGCCTGGTCAATAGGTTTAACACAAAGTGTTTTGGCAGAAATATAGATTGTTTCACACTTCTATCTTGTCATGTAAACGGCATGAGACTTCCTTGTGGTTTGTGAGCCATAGGCCACAATATGAGAAGACAGAGAGGTGTTCTGGCTCAGCAGCAGCTGGCACTGCACAGGCACAACAACTTCTAACATGCAAAGTATGCTGCTGCCACATGCACAGATTTTCTACTTTCATTTCATCATGCTTAAGTCTATCAAAAAATTCCCTAGTGAAAAGTCTTCTCCATGTAGCCTTTACCTTTGAAACACATGGTACTACTAGTGAGACAGAACGCTGGGTTTGCATCTGGGCTGGCATTGTTGTTGCCACAAAGTAGCCCGGGCCTTTCCTGATAATTAACAACAAGCTGGCTTAATGAGTTAGAGAATACCATAGGAAATTGTGGCTCATGGTAAAATAATTGCATTTTTGCCAGCCCAAGTGTCAGGCTGTAAGTTCCACTTATCCGTGGCCTTGGGGTTAGATAACGCTGCAGAAATTCAGCACTCGACCCTTGTTTTTTGAGCTGGTGCAACACGGATCCAGCAGATGGGATGTGATGACAACAAACAAGTGTTATCTGTTTGTTTAGACATTATAGTTATACAAATACTGGAAAGGATTCATAATTCCTATGACAGTGCATACTTGATTTACTTCAAAAACATATAATAAATAAAGCCTTAAGTATAGAAATGCAATTTCAGTATAACCACGATTGCTGGTAACACAGGCAATTTCTAATCAGAATCATTTAGATTGGAAAAGACCTCTAAGATCATCAAGTCCAACTGTCAACCTAATACAGCCAAGTCCACCACTAAACCATGTCCTTAAGCACCACATCTACATGTCTTTTAAATACCTTCAGGGATGGTGATGCCACCACTGCCCTGGGCAGCCTGTTCCAATGCTTGACAACCCATTCAGTGAAGAAATTTTTCCTAATATCCAATGAAACCTCCCCTGATGCAACTTGAAGCCATTTCCTCTCATCCTATCGCTTGTTACTAGGGAGAAAAGACAACACCCACCTCGCTACAACCTCCTTTCAGGTAGTTGTAGGGAGCAATAAGGTCTCCCCTCAGCCTCCTCTTCTCCAGACTAAACAACCCCAGCTCCCTCAGCTGCTCCTCATAAGACCTGCTCTCCAGACCATTCACCAACTTTGTCGCCTTTCTCTGGACACGCTCCAGCAACTCAATGTCCTTCCTGTAGTGAGGGCCCCAAAACTGAGCACAGGTGTGGTCTCACCAGTGCCGAGTACAGGGGCACGATTACTTCCCTGCTCCTACTCGCCACACTATTCCTGATACAAGCCAGGATGCTGTCGGCCGCCTTGGCCACCTGGGCACACTGCTGGCTCATGTTCAGCCGGCTGTCAACCAACAGCTGCCTGTCGGTCCTTTTGTGCTGGGCAGCTCTCCAGGCACTCTTCCCCAAGCCTGTAGCATTTCATGGGGTTGTTGTGACCCAAGTGCAGGACCCCACACTTGGCCTTCTTGAACCTCATAGAATTGGCTTAGTCCCTTTGATCCAGCCTGTCCAGATCCCTCTACCCTCGAGCAGAGGGTATGTCCTACCCTCGAGCAGAACAACACTCCCGCCCAACTTGGTGTCATCTGCAAACTTACTGAGGGTGCACTCGATCGCCTCATCCAGATCATTGATAAAGATATTAAACAGAATTGGTCCCAATGCTGAGCCTCAGGGAACACCACTTGTGACCAGCTGTCCACTGGATTTAACTCCATTCACCACAACACTTTGGGCCCGGCCATCCAGCCAGTTTTTTTACCCAGCAAAAGATATGCCTGTCGAAGCCATGAGCAGCCAATTTCTCCAGGAGAATGCTATGGGATACAGAGTCAAAGGCTTTAGTAAAGTCTAGGTAGACAACATCCACAGCCTTTCCCTCATCCACTACGCTTATCACCTTGCCATAGAAGGAAATCAGGTTAGTCAAGAAGGACCTGCCTTTCATAAATCCATGCTGACTGGGTCTGATTACATTGTTGTCCTGTACAATTTCATAGATCAAATTGCTTCTTCTTTCAATAACTTCTTAGCCTTTCAGCTCCAACTCCTTTTCAATACCCAAGGAAAAAAAAAAAAGACTACACAGCACGATCTGGAAGGCTACAAACCTGGGCTATTTTAGAACAAAGTAAGGTGAGAGGAACAGCACATTTTCTACAGAAATGTAGTTTCATTGAAATCGAAGTGCTGAAAGGGAAAAGTGTCAATGGAAAACAGCTGAACTAAATAATTTAAGCTTTCTCACTTCATTACCTAATTCTTTGACATTACTGAAACAAAATAACTCAACATGACAAATATGCGTTCTATTGATTCCTGACTGAATTGTTTTAAATTTTGTATTCCATAAGAGGGAACATATTAACTTTTCTTCCAAATCATCTTATTTTGCTGTTCCAAATATCTTCCTCCAGTTACTCCTTTCTTCTTTCAAAGCATCTGTGAATTTTCTGCTCTACATTCTTTCCTGATACCATGCACAGGTTAGTTGTATATTGCAGTTACCCCTTCAATCCAAAGATAAGCAGAGCCAACCATGATGATGTAATTCTCCTAGCTGTTGTTAGGAAGGAATACCGAGTTTGACCCTCAGACTTCAACACATTTACTGGAACGCCCTGGAACTCAAATGCAAAGACTTTTCAAGTTTAATAAGGCCATACATGAAGGTCATTGGGTCACACTAACAGGTCACATAATGGGACAGGGGCTCTGACAGTCCTCATAAAAGTGTATTCTGTTCCAGTTGGGTAAGAAAAGCCTGAAATTTCAAGCTCTTCAAAAAACTCTGGTTACCAGAAGTCACTTTAACATTTTCTCTAAAGAACTGGGAACAACTTATTTGTTTAAATAACTTTACAGGCTTCACAGCAGGAGTTGGCAGAGAAGCAAATTTCTGTTATAGAGACCTTTTTTGGTGGTTTTGGTACTTTTACCATGAAACATAATAGTTGTTCTGAAGTTTTAAAAATCAAGAAAAAAGAGTAAGAGAAAGGGAGGAAGGGAGGAGGGGAGGAAGGGAGGAAGGGAGGAAGGAAGGAAGGAAGGAAGGAGGGAGGGAGGGAGGGAGGGAGGGAGGGGCGGGGCAAAAAGAAATATGTTAGTAACAGTTAAGACACTTTTTGTTGGGCCAAAGAAAAAAAGAAGTTTGTCCAAGCATTTTCCTATAACATTTTCTTCAGAATAAATAGTAACAGGTAAGTGTTTGTCAACGCTTATGAACCTGCTGAAGGCAATAGAGAGTATGCTCATGAGTACTAGCATGAGATAGCATGCATAACTGATCTGGACAGTTTGCAAAAACATAATAGATACTGTGCAAAATCTGATATTACAAATTGCTTATAAGTACATGTTTCATTGCTGAAAGCAGAAGACACCAGAATATTTTTCAGGAACAAAGTAAATTCCTTAGAAGGAGCTCAATGTACGGTAAAGTTTACTAGCTTGTTTCAGACATATCCCTTAGGTACTGATCAACCAAATGACTGCTCCCATGAAAGACCCAGTGAAATCACTTTCTTCCATGTCTGTTTTAATATTATAGTGCTTTATCACTTTCCAGGAGGTGCATTCCAGAGCACTGAGCTCAATACTGTCTGTGAGGGCCATTCTCCCACTCGTTCTCTTGCCATGACAAAACAATGCATTCAGTGTGGTATTTTGGTTTGGTAAGATTCTTGTTCTTTTTGTTTGATTTTCAGTATGTACTCACTGCTATGTGTTTATATTAGAAAAAGTAAGGTCTAACACAAGTTCCTGGCACTTGTTGAGACTGATCATAATACTCAACCTCGTGGACTTCAAACCCAGTGTCAAGAGTCAGCCCCCAAGGCAGTTATAAGGTGTCAGCCATTGTATTCCTCCCAGGCTCTAGGTCACTTTTTTCAAATTTGTAAGGCTGAGGCAATTGAGTATCTATGAAAAACAAACCACAATCTCAAATATAATTAAATATTAAAAAAAAAAAATTAGAAGCAATGAAAGTTTGGTTTCCAGAATTCAGACTTAACCGTACTGAGGAGAGATATTCAAAGTCACAAAAGATAACGTTCATAAATATGAGTATTCAACTCCTCTGCAATTCTTTTTATTCTATCCTCTCACAACACCACCAGAACTGTAAAAGATTTAGCTGTTTTCCCAAAATCTACTGATATACAGAAAAGAGGCTGTTATTCTAAACATCTAGATTGACATGTAGGCCAGCTGAGGGAAGACTTTTTGTGAGGAAAGGTTATGCTTAGTTATTTCAATGTAATTGCAAAAATAAGTGTACAGTAGTTAAAATAGTAAATTTAAAACTGCATTTTGAGTTTGCTATTGCTTCATCTCACTCCCACCACTACCAAGGCAAATCTGTTGGATGTCACCAATGATAGTATGCTGTTGTGCTAATATGAAAAGAATTGGTTAGTACGTTAAGAATCTATTACATAACAAATATCTCCCTAGAGCAAAAAGTCAACATTAAAAATGCTATAGCGTAAACCAGATGTTTTGATATTATATATCAGAGAAAGCATTTCGGGGAGAAAAAGAAAAGAAAGAAAGGTCATTCATGATATATTTACATTAAATTAGACAGAAAGGAAAAACAAATAGACAAACTCTCTTCTAAACAAACAAACAAAAAAGTCTCCCAAGACTTCATTCAGTCTCTTTACTTATCAGATGGGTGTTTTGATTTGGTATGTGGTATGGCAAAGTATTTCAGACTCTTTCCCAGTCATGTTGTGGTGTTCTTATCCAATTTGCAGTATCTTCAAAATCTAATCTGTGTTACTGTTCTGTTTCTTAAGAGGTTTTGTATATTTATAGTATTTAAAAAGATATCAGACTTTCTTATTTGTAGAGGTTGATACAGCAGAAAGAAACTGATAACTCTCCACAGAAGGACAAATACAATTACAATGAACAGAAACACTAAATGTTTGATCTTTCACATATTCCTGGAATGGCCCTTTTAATGCTTGAAATGCTTATGCACGTGTATAACTCTGTCCTCGTAGAGTCTGAACTCAGGTTTACTTGCAAGATTGCAATAATGAGTAGCCATAAGTATTTACAGCATTAGAGCTTAGTGATAAGTGGCTGAATTGCTTCGAAATGAAATTTTATTGTCTTTAAAGAGTGCTTCCAGTTCACTCTACCAGAAACTTTCGGTATTCCTTAAAGACAGGGTTTTTCTACTTGAGAACTCGTAAAACAAGGCATTCCTCAGCTACCACCCTCCATCAGGATGGAAAAAAGGCAAATTCTGAAGTTACTCCAGTCTGCTGAAACCTCCAGACTGTTCCATTTCTTTAGAAGAGGTGAAGTAAGTAATTATTTCTGTACTTAAGTCAGTTGTAAAACAAATTCCATATATGGACACATTTTAGCATTTCTAGCACATCCTGTTTGACAATGGACTAAGATATCTGTCCTAGCTGGGGCTTCCCAAGTGCCTGAATTGTGTACTTCTTCCAAGTGAAAATAATATTTGAAATCAGCAGTGCCCTGGCAGCCATTCTCCCTGGAATTCCTCATAATTTGTTTCTGCAATATTCTGCAATGCTGCAATTCCTTGTAATTTCTACTGCAATAAGCAACTGACGCCTTTGTTCCTCACAAATAAAAGCACAGCCTTTTATTTGGAGTATATTCTGGAATTACGCCATTAGGTATGCAATGCCATGGATTATAAAGCCAAAAAAAACAAACCCAAGAAAGTGGTCAAGCTATCCAATCATGAACTGAATTCAACAGGCAAAATTTGAGCAAAGTAGATAAGTCATGGAGGAATAGATTTCAAAACTGTTAAATCTGGACCAGTGTCATGGATGCAGAGCAAGGCTAGGAAATTGAAAGACATGGAAATGAAGTTTGCTTAGATAGAAATCTTTTAGGTTTCAAAGCTGACCTATTCCTGAAGGGAGAAATTTTTAAAAATGTCACAAAAGCATGTATATTTGGGAGCACAGAAAACAAGATATTCATGAGGCTGACAATATTACAAAAAAAAAAAAAAAGAATCCTGTAGAAACAATATTTGGATAGCTTTGCTGGGCAGGTTCTGCACTGAAATGTGGCATGAAAGAAGCATCACCGAGCTTATTTTATTACAGGTAGATAATTTAAAGAGGTGCCTGAGGCTTAAGATAATTTTTAGTATTATCATAATTGATCTAATATCCTAATGTCCTGATACGTTTTTAGTGCTGAAACCTTTGCCTCAGTAGGCTGGAAATGTGAAAAGTCCCATACTTGCAGCAAAAGACTGCAATACATTTCACTACCTTTGCCCTTTACAATGCTTCACCATTTGATTATCTCGCATTCTTTGACTCCCCTGTACAAGTCCAACAACTTTGGGGAAGGAGAAGGAATGCCTACCAGAATGCCTCGTCAGTCACAGTACTGAGTATATAAAAGGTTAAAGAAGAACAACATTCAACTGTCTACCATGGGAAAGGGTAGCTATTCAAACTTTAATGTTTTGTTCTTGTGACAGAGTCTGCAAGGAGAACATAAAATGCCACCACATGACTCCATTCTCATGACAGCAGCTGTAACAAAAATGGGAAATAACACAAACAATCCATTCTAGACCTGCAATTTTTAGCTGGTGATCACTCCCCCCTTTTTGGATTCTGTAGTCAAGAACTGCCTGGCCTGTTCTCTTAAAAAGAAAGAATTCATGGCCTATCCTTAAAACAAAAAAAGTTCAGTCTGTTTGCTCAGGTTCTGTGGTTTCATCAAATCTGGTCTATAAAAGGCAACTGTCTTCTAAGAGAAAAAGGTACAGTGCATGTCCTTCAATTTCCATTTTTCTTGGCCTACCCTGCAGATAACTAAAATAACAGTAGTTGTCTAAAAAAGAAAGGAACAAAATTTACAATTCACATTTACAGTTACCATTATTTATTGAGTCAGTATTGCTATGGAGAAGACTAGGAATTGCTAATTTTTCAAGTGCTGCTATCCAGTAGAGCATACAGTATATAATAAAATAATACTTTAATGTCAAAGGAAAGCCTTTCATATAAAAAAAATGCAATGTTCAGTTAAGCCACTGAGCTTCTTCTGCACCTTTGAAATCTTTTAAGATGGACCTTCAGTCTGTATGCTAAAGATTCACCCATCTTTAGCTCTGGACAGTACATGTCTGTTACTCATATCAAAATTCAGTAATGGTATCCACACATTCCTAGCAGAGCATGAAGCAATGTGCCTAACAGTTGTGAAAATGAATTCTTTTCTCTCTTGTATTCTTCTTTGTAACAGAGTGTTTTACAGATGAGTTTTAGAGACCATGTTTTAGCAAGAGACAGTGACTTTACTACTCTGTCGTTAGTAATGCCCAAATTTTCATAAGTTCATTTTAAGGTCTGAAAGCAAAAGAGATAATTTAACTTAATCTCCATCTTCAAAAAGTCCATCTTCATAAAACCATTGCTAACATCCTCTCAAAGATAAAAAAATTACCAAATCATGCTTATTCCCTATTATAAAGACAGTGATGCCTGCTCATACTTTGTGGGGGGATAACTGATTGTACAAAGTGCCAAGCAATGGAGAGCTACACCAAAGGCAACCTAGTTATAGGGGTATACTAGCACAGGGAGCAGCACTTAGGAGGCAGGGAAAAGTATACTTTCAGGGCTTCTTGAACATCCATTAGGGTGACATGATAAAGAAAGAAGAAAAATATACCAAAACAGAACTGAAATGGAACTGAGTGATGTCTAGGTCAGATAAATTAGGGCAATATTTATCAGGTTTGAGTGGATAACAGTAATTAGATGTGGCCTTGAGAACAGAACTCTTGAAGCTGCAGTAAACAAAAGGACTGTAAATGAAAGAACATATGGCCTGAAGTAATTTTCTCAGTATTGTTTAGAAGTCATTATTTGTCTTAATAGACCTAAATTTTTGTCTGTATACAAATTCTAGCAGGCAAATACAATCACACATTTCTTGTATTAGTAGAAATTAAGAAAGGGAAAGCAGTTGGATATATCAAATCAGCAAGCATTTTTGAGATTAATATGATGTAGCGGAGCCTGATTCGTTTGCCTGTAAGACATAAAAGTAGCCACATTATGGATACACTGAGGGACACTGATTGACCTTTTTGACAGTATATAGCATGCTTTTTGAGACCTGCTGATGACAAACAAAATCTATTTGTGAACCCTTTACTACAGAATTTTCTACGCTTCCTGCTTTAGTATTGCTGGGGAAAAAACTGTTCTTTGACAATATTTATTTCACTCTCTGGTATATTTGAAACCAGTCTTACTTCATGGTTTTATGTAGAGCTCAGTCAAGGAAATGTCTGTCTAATAAGATAACTGCACATAGAATATACCCAGGATGACCTGCCTTCAGAGCAGCTATATATTTATACACATAAGTGTTTTACTCAAACTGGATTGTACTGTTGAAATGCTGAACTTTAAAACCTAGCTCAAGAAATGTGCAGAGTACTTTTGAAGTTATGGCTTTTATTAATTTCTAACACTCAAAATCAAAGTTTTAAAATTCATTAGTTTTACAAAAGTGAACCTGATTTGGATAATACTTTTATTCAAAATATGTTTTATTTATGAAAGAAGAATCTATAGAAAGGCATACCTTACCTGTGTTCTCACTGATGCAACAACATACCTTCAGAAACCAATGCAATATGTGGGAAAAGAGGAAATCGTTATGACACAAAATGTTGGCAAATGTACAAAATAAGCAAAGATTTATTGCTAAATTATTCATGGATACACAGACTTCAAGTCCAGAAGGTCAACTGTACCAGTAGCTTGACTGTGTATGTGATACAAGCAATCAAATTTTATACTTATACTTATACAAAGTGAACTGAAACGCTTGTGTTTGCTAAAGCATTCCTTTCAGAAAGGCATCTAGCTTTAATTTATAAAGACGTCGGATGTGAAAGAATTTAAAACTTTCTTTGGTAGTTTCTCCCAATATTTAGTTATCCTGTTAAAAATAAGTACCGAATATTTTATTTGAATTTGAGTATCTTTAAGAACTACTAATTGGTTCTTGTTATGCTGGTTCTTTTTTGTCCCAGATTGAAGAGCCTATAGTACCAGTTATTTTACCTCATGTATGTACTTATACACCATAATCAAATCAAGTTTTGATCTTCTTTCTGTTAATCTAAGCAAGCCGAATTTCATAAATATTATATTGCAACACATTATTTTCAACTTGCAATCATTTTAGAATATCCTCTTGGTGATCCTCTAGGAACCTCACGTATCACTGGGTAAAAATTTCTGAGCTATTTTACTTCCAATAGAGGAAACAAGATTTGGACAATCTAATCTGTTGATTTAGGATGACTGCAACTATGCAACATAAAATTCATAAAATGCAAACAAAAAACTATAAGAAAGTGTCATGTTGAATGCATTGACCCAGAATTTCATGCCTATTCTGAAAAAATACTCTGCATGTATGTTATTACAATGTTAAACTTCACAAGTCAAACAGGGAAGTCAGAAAATGGAATTACAGCCAGAATTTTAATGAGAATAAAATTCATAGACTGACTAAGGAAGAGACACAGCTGACTGCGTATCTTAACAGGTAACCAATAAATGCTAGCTGGTTTATGTTATCTAATTCAATGATGAATTTTCAGACAACACAATAGGTCTGAACACATCTAATTCAAGATCATTTCCATACAGTCTGTTCCAAGACTAGTGAAGCAGGCATTCTGTTGCATGTTCTCACCAGGCACAGATTTTTTTGTAAGCTATTGGGAACAAATGGCTATCAGGGAAGTACAGTAACTCAAAGTGGCTTAGCAACCTCCAGGACTGATGCTTGACTAACAAAAGCATTGTCCTAACTTGTTGATGGCTACTGTGCTTCCTTACTGAGACTCATGCAAGTCAGCCAGGGGAAAAGAGGCCTCTGAAGGCAGGGCACTACAGCTTTAAAGTAATGAAGCACAACAAAAACTGTCTCCTTTTATTTTCTCTTTATTATTATTTTTCTCCTTAAGAGTTTCTTCTTCATTAATGATAGAGATTGGAAATTTTCCCATCAACATGGGGATGCCAGAGTAAAGTGCCTCACTGCCTATTCAGCTAAAAGAACAATAACTAAAAAGTTTTGCTGATGATGTAATTCTGATTTGAGAAGAATCACAATGGTTCAACAAAGATTTTATTTTTTAAAGCAGCCAGAGGTGTGCTAATAAACCTATGAATCCTCTAAATAATGTAGTACTGACTTTACACCTGCAATTCCATTACAGATGTGTAAGAGCTTTGAACAAGGAAAACTTCCAAAAGAAGCGGAGGGGGAAAATTACAAATTAATTGTCCACCATCCATTCACTAGAAGAAAATTATTTCAATTCACAAATGCAATCCACGTCTTTCAGTGCTTAATCTACACTCTTGCTTTTTTGCTTCTATTTTCTCTCACAGGATTACTGAACCGTAAGTTATTCTTGATACTGAGCTTATAGCAGTCTAAGAACTGCATAATTTTCCTAGTGTGTAGGAACATGGGACTGGGACAAAGAAAGATGAGGATCACTCAGTCATGTACCCAGAAAGTATATTGAGCCATATCATTTTGTCTTAAAATGTAGTTGCTTGCCCCCCAAACTGATTCCTCTGATAGACTTTCAATTGATTTTGAACCTATGTTCATTCTTGAGTAATTTTGTGTCTGTTCTTATGCCTGAACTATCCCTTAGTTAAAATACTTCTTCCCATATTGAAAAAAAACAGAACCCTTAACCTTTCTGTAGGGTTAAAAATATTAACATCTTTGTGCATCTCTGAACAATGACTGATGGATTTCTCTTTTGGATTGTTTTAAGAGAAATTTGCTAATAAGGTATTGTAATTTTAATTTCTGCTAGAACAGCATATGAAGTACTCAAAGCCCCACAGTTCTAACTGGGCAGTACACACAAATGAAAAAACAGCTTTTATTAAAATATTTTAACCATTGCTTCAGCAATTTTGAAAGGACTGTGTTACAGTTATTGATACGATCGCAGCAGAGTTGAAAGATCTCCTATCTTCTACAATATACATTTTCTAGAAACTGTCTCATGCTGTACATTATTTTTCTTATACCACTAAATGTACAGTTGCACTGTTTTTTACCTTTAACACTACTTGAATTGCCTGTATATGTAATGTAGCACGTTGGTAATTTATAATAATATAGGATACCTTGGCTCTGGCACAACATATATATTACAGTGTTTAAAATTAATCCGGTGCATAACTCTATATGCTTGGGACATATATTTGCTTCTACACAGCTAAGGCATCTGAGTTTCCCTTCCCCTGCCAGGAGATGAAATGTAACCATCAAATCCTGCTCTGAGTTATATCTATGAAAATCCATTCGTCTCAATGGACATGCATATGTCAGAGTGGAACTTAATCTAATAGGCTACCTTCTATTTACACTTACTGTCATTTTCCCAATTTTTAAAAGATAAACAAGTCAATAAAAGCCTGAGTTAACAAAGTGGATTTGGGAGATAATATCAGTTTCCTCAACACAAACAATAAACTTTTTAACAATGTTCATCAGCTCCAAGAGGAAAGTATCCTATGTTACACATCCTAACCTAAAGGAAGAAAAAAATAATAATAAAAATGACTGCTATGCCGTGACCAATGAAGGCAGCTATTGCAACAGCACTGGTAAGAGGTGCTTTCCTCCTCTCTCACTAAGCACAATCAACAGCAGGGGTCTCTGGATAATCCCTTGGTTTTAGAAAAACAGACTCACAGTCTATTAATCTACTGTCATCACCGCTGGCAAATTATTTCAGTCCCTACTTGAGAGGGGGAGGGAGAGATTACTAAGAAATTACCTCTGCATACGAGTCTTTCTCTTCTTTTTCTTAAACTGGTGACATTATGACATTTGAAGTAAATAACTTATGTGCCTTTTAGCTGAAAGGTAACACATCATGAGTGCCATTGATACTTTAGGTTCTTTGGGGCTAGATATTAGTAGTTTGGTAGCTGGTGGTATTTACAAAGGGTCCCCGTTCTCACTGAAAGGAATATTTTAAGTGGCTTTTTTTTAGAAGCAGTTGCACTTGATTAATAGTTATCAGGGTGACCAGACCTGAAGTATTAGGTGAAAACTTGATTTCTTTTATAAGAAAAACATGGGCAGCTATGGTGGTTATAGAGTTGCAAGGGTAATTACTGGAAAGATAATCTGTCTGGACAGAAAAGTGCCCAAAACACATATTGAGTGTAATATTCCAGTTCGTCTATTATCTGTTTCACAAATAACGAGTCACTGAAGCACACCTGATGTGGTCAACCCCGAGGAGACTGCAGAACTCAGCAGGGGTAAGTCAGGTTTCATAAGATATCTTTTTAGACCACATGGAGTGAGAAACAGTAAATAGCTCAGAAAGGAGAAATACAAGTAGAATTGTACATGGACAACTAGTCTCCCTGGAGACACTCAAAAGTCTGTCACCACCAGGTCTTTTTTCTGGCTAACACTGCAGTATGTTATAACTTGTTACTGGCATGACTTGTAATGCGTATTCTTCACAATACACATTTTGTCCCGAGGTGGCACCTTGGACTCTGAGAAGCTAACTGAACACCAGAAAAAATACAACAGAGTGGTGAACCCAGTCAATGCAAAGAGTATTTACTATTGTATTTAATAATGTCAAAATATTTCAGGACACCATAGTGCTGTCGTCCAGTTAGTCTAGAAGTGAGAAAAAAAAACTTCCAAACATCTATAAGCTTATTAAATGATATGGGAGTTCCTTATATTTGTATGAAGCATTTGAGGATTTACTAAGCATGTCCCCAGTATATATACATGTATAAATATATACTCTGCATATATAAATGTATATGTACTCTTATATATAGTATATAGTTTACTTCACGTATTGAGAAATAAGTGACAGTAACACTTTTGTTAGATCCCTATTAATCTCACAGAGACATATTATTTTCCTAGAAAGTTATAATAGCCAAGAAAAACAGAACTATACAACAGATTTTTTTCAATACATTTTCTCACAGAAGAAAGTAAAAATGTCTAAATATGTCTTAGCATTACTCTCTCCCAAAAAAGAGAACTACAAATCAAACTACAAGCTGGAACAGGGTATGAAGAAGGTGAGCTGCTTTTCTCAGCACTGACTTTTACATTTAGGTCATAATTACAGCTATGATTTTGACAGGACACTTTCAAAGAATTTCATGGCAGAGGTCAGAATTTTTCACCATTAACGCCCAAGGCTACCAGTTCATGTAGCTTTGACTTCAACCAACAAATAGAGGGGATCCTAGTAGCAAAGTACCAATTAGCAATGGCATCAGTAGTAACAGGTACAATTAAAACAGTTATGGAAAAGAATAGCTCTAGATTTATTTAGCAGGGAGAAAAACAGTTTGCACATACACTTTGGCCTGAAATGAAACTCTGCTGAGGTTGTCAATCTTGATTCTTTGGCATGTCATTCTGGAAGACATCCCTGTAAAAAAAAAAAATTACAATGCTACTAGGCACCAGCAGACTTCTGAAATCAATAAATAGTCAGCACTGGAAAACAATCTCAGTGTTTAAGTATCTCACCAGAAATCTCATTGGACTTTACCCTTATGAATATATTGTCTTTTAAATGGGAATCATTCAAAAAACTAAATATTACAAAGCATATTTGGCTTGGCTTTGTTCAAAGTACTCAACATAACCCAAGTAAGTCAGCACTGGAATAACAAAACACACAACCCATGCACAAAGGTCTCAAATTTCAGGAGGGGTTTCTCATAGTTACGTATCACCCCACCACTCCCATTTGATATTTTCTGAAAAAGCAAAACCTACTAGAAGATATTTAAGAGCTAAAGTCTGTTGCCAAAATTATAATTCCTTTTTCCTGCAGAACTAAGATAGTGCTGCTGTGAAAGGTGTTGATGAAGTGGTATCAGCACTTGTGCATCAGTCTACAATACACAAAGCCCATGACAGTCCCCTAATAGTTCTTTCAGGTAATTTACATCACAAATATCAGCAGATGTTCCCTAAAATGGCTGGAGGGAAAGACCTAGAAAATGCACTTACGTATTTTCTGTACACATAACCGCAGGAAAACAATTTAGAACAAGAAGTAGCATTCTAAGTTTAACTTAATTTTTATTAGATTGTACATGAGAAACATCCTGGGAGAAACAGATTGTCCATGTGTGGGTTTTTTTCCAAAAAGGTCAAGTGGTCTTTGAACTGAAACAGTGCAGAAACAGTTTCACATGACTTCCAAGAAGCTTTGGTAAGTATTTTTTTCCCAGTTGATCTAAACAAGGTATGGCACCAGCATAAGGTATGTTTTTCTCAAGAAGCTTTCAAGTAGCTTTTCATAGCAGGGCTGTGCAGAACACGAAATGAAACACTAGCAGTGCAAAAAGCCTCTGTTAAGTCAGTAAACTTCCTTTCTATGATGTATTTTTTGTTCTCACAGAAAATAGCTCATTCACCATTTTTTGTAGTTTAGTTGTCTTTCCTACTGTAGATGCAACTGCTTGCAGTCTCCACTTACACGAATATCTCTCACAATGTTTGTCACAGCTTGCTTTTTGTTTGAAATCAATGGTATCGTTACTGCTGTACAAAATAAATAAATAAATATAAAAAGTAACATCACTTCCATGAAATGTCCCCTCTGGACAATTTTCACTTCTTTGCTTAACATTTGTAGATGTCTCTTTGCTCAACATTTGTAGATGTCTCTTTGCTCACATCTGCTGAAGTAATTTTTTATCTCTTTTTCAACAGCATTTTCCCACCTTCCCTCATTCAACCATCATTAGCTGGTTTGCCTTCCACACCTACAGCTTCCAACAGCCAAATTCCTATGTTACCAGCTGAGACACCTGCTGATTTATTTGTCACAAGCACATGGCAAACATTCATTTGTATTGAATGCAGATTAAATATATTCTTATACACACTGGCAAGATTTCAGTTTTTATTCAAAAGCACTGTGACTATCAGGGTAAGACTGTAGCTTTATTTATAATCATGTCTCTATAAAAATACATTGGATTTGCCCTTAACTCCTCAACTAATATATTAACAATTAACAATTATCAATTATCCAATTAAGTGTACTGAAGTCTTTACCCAAACATGTCTTTTCTTTTAAGTATTCCCAATTCAGACTTCCAAATGTCAATTTCTTTTATTGACACAATTTTTAAAAATTCCAAATACAAGGGGAAAAAAATCAAGAGGTATCAGTAGTGTCATACTTAATGTTACCTAATAATCTTGTCTTCGTAAATTACAACTTCCCAACCTTCCTGAGCTTCATCCAGTACTGCTTTAGGAAGTGGCTTTACAGCTCTTTTGAACATCTTACTATGAAGCAGTGTCTGGCAGTCACTCCATCTCATATTGTAAGTACAGCAGCCCTACATTCCTCCATAACTGCTCCAAACCATTCACTCACCTAATACATTACCTTGCCAAGCTTGCATCTCAGAGTGAGCTTCTGGGGACTTTGTATAGAGGTAACCTGTCTAATCAATTGTACTTTGTCTATGAAAGCTTATTTTAGAAAGAATTTGAATGGGAACCTCTGCAGTGTTTATTTAGGCTTTTTATACTGTGAGGTATGAATATCGTGCTTTTCATCTTTCAGACTGAAGGGATAAGTGTTAATGTTCATGAGAAGACAAGGCTACTACCATGTAGGGCAGTACCTCTATTCCCATGACATTAAAATAATAAGAAGTGTAAACCCGGTATTGGTGTGCATCAGATTTGTTTCTTTTTTAGTGTGATGGAAAGCCCAATATGATATTACAGGGATCAAAGGATGGTGCAAGAAAAAATTAGCAAGCCTGTTTCTCCACTTTTTGAAGACATTGAAATATTCAAACATTCCCTGATCCTTCTGAAAAGTTTTGTGGAAAATCAGCTTGATGTGCACTCACTTTATTATATCATCTACTTAGCCCAGCTCAAAAATGTCTCTTTCTAAATATTTAGTGGGACATCTGGTGTGTAAATCTTAATACAAAGCAGACCATCCACATATTACGTTGTTACAAGCAGCAGCAGGACTAAGACTTATTATTGTTCCTCTTCAAAAAGAAAAGAATATTGAGACTTCAGTGTATCCCTTCACAGTTACACACAGCTTTGCAGTGCTTTGTTTCACTTTCATTGGTTAAGAGGGTTGAATTATTTGTATTTCTTGAGGCTTTCCTACTTTGTACGTACATAGGCTAGAATTTACTGCTGTACATCCACCAAAATGTTTCTCATTAGACACGTTAGACTGCTTCTTCTAAAGGGGAAGCTTTCATAATTTTCTTTGAAAAGCCAGGTCTAAGCCTTCTGCATAGGTCGTTTGTGTTAGTCACACTTGTTAAAACTCAGTATTGTAGAATCGCTTCTTTATCTTTCTTCCTGAGTGTTCTTTATTGGCAAGTCACAACAAACTGTAAAATTTGCTACATTTACCACGAACAGCTTGTGAAACATGTCAACTTTCTCTATAATTTTCACAGGGCTTTAATTATGAATCAATGTGATGTTATGAATAGGGGTATTCATAGCTAATGCTTTCAACATGCAGTAAGCAATATTTCTATTACTTAAACATTGCTCATATCCACAGGCACTTCATTCTGGATTACTTCTTTTGTGAATAGCCAGGCATATGCATTTTACTCAATCTAATGGTCAAGTTAAAAAGGAAATGATGCATTTTCCATGGAATTTTACATTGCAAATAAGGATGGATTTTCTAACTGGAGAGTTGCAATTCTCCTGGGACTGTTTGTGACTGACACTATATTTATCTGCACATTGAAACAACATACTTATCAAATGGAAAAGAAGAAGAAAAATTACAAGAGATTTGATCTTCTTTACAGCTTCTAATAGTAAAATACACTGTATGATTAATGAACCTGTCAACTGTAATGGGAAAAATATGTAACAAGTAACTGTGCATTACTTGTTTGTGATTTTTATCTTTTATAAATGCAACCATGTGTAGGATGATAAGATTAACTCTTTGTGCTTTTAAATGAACATTATATGCAAGAATAATACAACCTCCGCTGTTTCTTGCCTTTCTGTCAGTTCTCAGTCTTAAGAACTGGCATTTTCACTAATTCAAAAATAACTATATTATTATTTCATCTGGCATATCTACACATCTACTGCTGGATAAACTATTCACAGGGATGAAAGACAAAAAAGCCCACAAAGCTCACCCCTCTTTTTCCATTTAGTTTCTTATGCTTTGTACCCTCCAGCTTTTCTGTGTATAACAAAAGGGTTTTTATAATTTATTCAGGGCTTTTATGGGGACTACCAGGGGAGAACCCTGGGCACGCTCTGGAACCTGCCTGGCACCAAGGCAGCATGGTATGAGGGCTATATGTCCTACAGATCTATATTGTCTTTGAGATGCCCTCTATGTCATTTTGTATCCTTATGTCCTATACTCTAGGAATAAGACTGGGGAAAGCATCTTTCATGTCCCCCTGACTCAAAACTTAAGGAATCGTAACGTTGTTTAAACTTCAGTGCAGTGGTAGGTCATTGGCATAGGAGACAAATCAGGGATTTCTGGCAGTTTTCTCACCAACTATTGCGAGTGAATAGGAAGGGCAGAGTGTTTGCATCTAAAACCCAGAAAGGTCATCGTATGACAGTAGCCAGATCTCTTTAAGGAGAACATTAAAGCAAATGCTTATGAAATTTCCCTGTCCTCAGAACAATGTCCAGTGGCATTCAAATAACAGGAAATTATTTATTGCCCTTAATTTTATATTTATTTCTTGGCATTCAACTATCTCGTTGCCTTTAATTGCCTTGGGTAACTTGTGCCACTGAAAGTAATACACGCACATTCCGCATGTAGAGAAATTCTGAATTAGCAATATAGAAAGTCTTTGTGATTGGAATCAAATCTGTCTGTCACTTTGTTATTCACAAAATGAAATTTTCTAATTATCTGATCAGAAAGAAAGATATTCACAAGGTTTTAATGTATTTGAAAATGGGCACATGATGTATGAAAACAGACCATTTCCCTTTAGCATTTGAGAACTTGAAGTTTTAAGTTTTAAAATAAAGTTCTAAATTAAAGTACATGGTGAAATCAGACATGGGGACGGGGGAAAGCATTTCATGTGGCGTGGAAATTGGAAAAATTACCTGTGGTTAAACTGTGTGTTATTATGAAAATAAATTGGTCACAATTTACACCATTTGTTGCAATGCATTATTTATCGTAATGTCACTTTATCAATTTAGCATAGTAACATTAACAGTGCAGGTTACAACATCCATATTAACTATTTAAAACATTTAAAATCAGTCCTTATTGTTCACTATCTTTACATTTTATTGGGGAAAAGTCCTATAAACCTAATTACATATAGAGAGAAAACGTAAAGTGTGTCCACTTCATCAGTACTATGATACCTCTATGATACATCTTTTGGAAACCTTCAGCAGTGCAAACTAATTGTGCTATTTTCTGTACAACTCTCCCATGTTTCTTGAATTCAGGCAAAATATTAAACAGAAGGGAATCATCAAATATTATTTCTACTGGCTCTACTTACAGTACTGCATATCCAAGAAGATTTTACAGTCCTTTAGAAGTCAAAGAAAAACACAGGCAAATTAGGTCCATTACTTAATAGAAAATTAACCATATGATGCAGTGCAGACAACTAACCAATGCCATTTTGCCCGAATGAGGTTAAATATGAAAAGATGCTTAACACAGTTAGTTTCAATGAGAGAATAGGTACCTGGACAGAAAAGGAAATTAGTAAGTTAAAAAAAGAGACAAGTTGATGTTAAATAAATGCACTGAAGTTCTATACTTAGAATACTAAAGAATGACAAGAAAAAAAATTTAACTATTAGAGATGCAGAGAGAATCCACAGGGGAGGAACTGTGGACAGTAAAATAAAGTACTCTTCTTGAAAAGGGAATAAAAGCAGCTTTAGGGTGTTGTACATGAGATAAGCTAATGTCTACAGTCATTAGAACATACTACAACCATAGTTGCAGTCATTATTCTTAAACAATCGATCTTTAAATGTTGAAAGGATAAGTTGACAAGAAACAATCAACACAGATTTTGAGGACGTACCATGTCAAGCCTGCATAATTTTCTATTGTGAGAGAAAAATTGATGTTTTGGTTGGTGGAAAGTAATAGATCTAAGTTAGTTTGACATTAGTAAAGCTTTTAAACGTGTCTAAATAATATATTCTTAAACAAACTAGAGAAAAGAGAGCCCAGATGAAAAGACTACACGACAGCAAGTGAAAAAAATTGGACTCAACGAATTAAACTAGGAGGACAGGCCAAAGATAATTCAGCAACCACATCACTGTTTTAGAAAAGAAAATTAGTCAAATATGAACACAACAAAGAATTATAAGCAATTTAGAAAGCATAATATAAAGAAAAGTTGATAAAAATTATGTTGCTTAGCCTGAAAAGTGACTTTTCTTGTAATACGTATGAAAAAGACAACAATCAATATTCTCTGTATCCAGTGAGGGTAGGAGAGGAAGTAATTATCTTAATTTGTAACAGGAGACATTTATGGTAGCTATTAGGAAAAAACAATCCAACTAGTGTTAAAGAAGTTCTCTAGTCTTTACCAGTGAAAGAGAGTGACTTTAAGAGACTCCTCATTCAAAGTTTTTTTAAAAAATACTTTAAATAAATACCTGTCTAGATTTGAGTCCTCAGCCCAGTAGCAGAAGAAGGAACTAGATATTCTCTTCAAGGCAATTTCCAGGCATAGTTTTTTATATTTTCTGTAACTTCAGTTTGTCTTCTAAGACTAGCTTCTAACAGGCTTTAACATAGCTTCAAAGGAGAGGAAAGTGATCAGAGACACTGTGAGTCCGTGGACCAAAAGAGAGAGCATATGCTCTCTCCTAATATTGTCTACTATGGAGCAGCACTTGGAGGATTAGGAGGGTTGTGGACAGCCTTGAACAATGATGAGCTAATTGACCTTTATGAGGCTACTTTTATGTTCAATTCTTAATTCAAAACAAATTGTCGAGTGCTCATGTAGCCCATAGTTTTGTTGCAGAGTTATATTTGTATGCCATTCCATGCTGACACAGTGACCTCTTATATGGAATCAATTGTAGTCTGCAGTAAAGGTATCATGTACACGAGTACCGCTAAAAGCAGATCCCAAAGCCTAACATAAGATACGAAAAATTGTATCTGTGCCCCATGGTCTCGGTCAATATGCGGCAGCTCTACAGGCTGCTCTTACAGTTGTCCTCTGCTTTCAGCAGAACATACTGACACCGGTTGCCTTCATAGGATGTTAAACTTGACAAGATATCAATGACATAATTTGTCTGCTGTAAATGTCCTGTAGCCAAACTGTCCTCTTCTATGTAAATGCTTACTGAAAGGAATGTCTTAAACTCTAGACTAAGTGTTGATGTAGCACTTCAAAGGCTGGAGAAATCAGACATTTACCAAGTTGTCTGAGTTGGTAAGAAGCAGTTTATTTTTAGTGCCTTCAGAATTGGCGTGAAATGCTTTCCCTGGCTAGCATTTCTGCTCTGACTATACGAGCAGTCAGTTAATATGTTAACATATTATACTTGCCAAAATAAAACTCCTAAACCGCACCCACTGACATTAATGATAGACTGTGGAAAGGTTATTAATAATCTGAGTTCAAGTTTTTCTACCAACTGTCAAATAAAGTGTTATGCTACTGAATTCATAATACAACACTGGAGTGAGGGAATTCTCTGCATTTAAAAGATTTATTGATGTAACTATATTAGTTTTCCATTGTGTATTTTATGTCAAAGAGCATAAAGTTCTATTCTCATTTGTACCATTATTTGCTGTTCTGTCTATTATCCCTGGAGGAAGGAAAAGGACTATGAACAACATCTAGTTATTCTTTCGGCATTTACTCTTCAATATGTAAAGAAAATTTTTTTCCAATTTACATGACCATTTTTCAAGCACTACCATGTATAGAGCTGATTTTTTTTTTTTCTGGCCTTGTTCATAATAAAGTTAACCCCTTTATTCCCAAGTAAATCTGGCTGGGATTTTTTCTGATGAACGTTGTTTAGCTAGAATATGCGATTTTATAAAATATGAAGAATTGGTGCAGAAATGCACCAGTTACCAAACATTTAGTTAGGAAGTTCTGCAGTGCAATGCTTGACTTCTTAGCTTGGTCATCAAGAGAGGAATCTAAATTTTCCATGTGCACCATCAGTCCTCAGACACTAGCTTGTTCTGAAGTTGACAGTTAATTCTTCTCCAGCTCTCCTCTCCTCCACTTTAGAGACCAATGACCGAAGTGATCATCATTATAATTCAGGGACCACTATGGCACTGAAAATTTGTCTTCGTAGTTAGGTTTCCTCTACACCAACTGTTCCATCTTTGGGACTAAGCATACAACCACTACTCTGTTGGGAACTAGTTATCTTTTTGACCACCTGACAGTGTCAATAAATAAGTTTATTTCTATTTAGCAAGAGGCTTCAGCATTTCTATGATGGCTTGATATATTCATCTAGGAATAAAGCATGATGTTTAAAGAAGTAGCAAGCCATTTTGCAAGTTACAGGAAGGCTACAACATATATTTTTAGACCCTTGGATTCTATTGGTTCATTCTTCTGTTGCATCAGAAAATTTGTCACTGTATGTTTGTTGTTTTATAGAAGATGTAGGCTAATTAATTAAGCAAAGGCATCCTCTTCATTCTTCTCTGCAGTTTACAGTTTGTGTCTCTGAGACACTCCTTTGAGGAATCAACAGTAGATGTCTGTTGCAGTTCTAGAGACTGAGGCTATTCCAACCCATTTTTCTTATAAACATTCCTGGAAAATCCACTACAGCCTGTCAGAGAGCTGAAGTGCACCAGTTCCAACAATGCCTTGGCTTTGTTTCTTACATGAAACAAAACTGAGCAGCCTACTCCATCTCCACAGTACGTGGGGACCTGTCAGCTAAAAGAAATCTGTGAAGACACGTGTAAATGAGAACAAAATTAACAGAACATTAGCTAGAACAATGAGGATTCAAAATACTGTAATTTCGCAAAATTTGTCACCGCTAAATCACTTTCAGTAGTGCCGGCCAGATGCAATAGGTGAAGCAGAAACCACTGCAGGGAACTGCCAACCTTGCTAGTTTGAAATGAACCACTATTGCAGAACATAATCATCATTTAAAAGGCTGCCACAGCATTCTTCACCTACTGCACTACAGACATTGTTAGTGTTGGTGGATATTGGCAATTGTTACATGCAATTACTCATATTACTTTATAAAGTGCTCTGTAACTGCACTCTAGTGATTCTGACAGTGTTTCTGTGTCCCTTGGCTGTTTGAGTGTCTCATTGTATAACCTCATGATGTTGTTTTTGGAGCAAAGCTGTAAAACTGCAAAATGCACCAGAAACGTTCATGTACTTAACATGACTCTGATGAGTATGTTTAACTTTCAGCACATCCCTCTGAATAAAAAACTCAGGTCCCAGCCCTGAATTCTCATCCACAGCTGTTATAAATTAATTTATGCCCCTGATGATGGTCAAGGCTACAAATTGAAGCATCAGTGAAACAAGTTATTTAATTATTTTCTTAGTCTACTTTTAACCCCTCATTGTCATCTTATTTTCATATTTGTAAAAACATTGGATAAAGTGGACAGAACTTCATCTTCAGGAGCAGAACACTTGCATTCAAAGGCCAAAACCGTACCACTAGAAATGAATACACATATTGTTAATATAGAACAAGTATTGCTTTCACACCTTTGAAGGGATAAAAGTATAAAATGTGAATTTGAACAAATGGGCAATAAAACATTTCTGAAAAAAATGTGCATATAGGCTATATATTGCATATAATGAAGAGATGAGAGCATTCTGCTGGATGAAAATCTCCAGGTGTTTCCTAATTCTCTAAGTGGGCATTTGTGGAGCTTAAGAATTTCACACTTGACAAATGCAACTTCCTGAACCTTCTGCTAACACTGTAGATACATTAGGAAACCCCAAGAGGCAACACTGGCTTTCGTTTTTCTTCTTTACACTTCATGCAGGGTCTTTTAGGTCAGCTGCCCACTAAGCGCCTCCTCCAGAGACCCTACCAGGTCCGACGTTCTGTACATGCAAAATGCAAATATTATCTGGGGGTGGAAAACTCGGTAAAATTGTAAAGGATCATTATTGTTTGGGAGACACCAACTTTGAGTGGCAGGTTTCTGGTATAAAATACTGATTAGTTTAATGGCGGTGACTACTGACAGTTTCTACCTAATTAAAACAGTATTACAATAACTTTTTTGCCCTGCGATGAAGACACACTTTTCTAGAGATCTGATGTTCCTAGAATTGTAAACATTGAGTAAAAATAAGAATCATCATTAATATGCAGTCTACCTAGTGGAAACTCCTGAAAGCATCAAACAGTTCTTTATTCCATAAATCCATGCTATTATTCTTTCTTGCTAATGTAAGTAGATCATTTGTAGAAGAAAAACCTGTAATTTTTTGGACTTCAGTTTTGCTGGTACAGCAAAAAGACTTACAGGTTTACATTTCAGCTAGGGTTTATTCTGATTCCAAATTTGCCCCTCGGTGGCACAGACATCAGGGGAACAACAGGAGAGTGCTATTTCTGCACTCCTCAGCTGAGAGAATATATGTTCCCTAATAAAAAAGAGTCCCATCTCTCCTTCCATTGCTTTCTGCCTTCGAGGCTGAGAGGGGCATACAATCCAGATTTGTCACTGAAGTGCATTCCTTCACCTTTTTTTTTTCCATTTTTATCACCTTCCTCTTTTCTGGTATGGATCCATCTCCTCTCCTCTAGTCACTTGTTTCAGTTCTTAGGGAGGGTTGCAGGGCAGAATTAATTTCATTTTCAGCTTAGTAAACACAGGAGTCTGGGAATTGAGCTGCAAAAAGCATTGAGTTCAGTCATAATTGAACAAAAGTAATAAAAATGTGATCTTTCCAAAACTGCTTGGGAATACTGAAAATGCTCAAACTCTGTAGGAGCTATAGCAAACAAGAGGGCAGCACTCTCATGACTGTCATCCTCATAGCTTTCGACCAAACTGCATTCTAGCAACAGGCCGAACCCAGAAAACTGCTGCATGAGTACATTGAAAATATGATTCCCTCACACTAGTGCATAAGCTGTTAATAATTCAAATAGAAACAGTGGCTGAATAATAAAACTTTACACCACATGTTCTTAATTTCTGAAATTACTCATGGTAGCTGGATTTGGGAAGCAGGGAGTATGCAGTAAGATCTCTGCCCTTTGTAATGTAGATGTCTTTTTAAAGAAGGTGTGATTATATTCTGAAGAGGTCAGCTTCTGTGCTTGGCTGTCTTTCTTTCTTTCTTTCTTTCTTTCTTTCTTTCTTTCTTTCTTTCTTTCTTTCTTTCTTTCTTTCTTTCTTTCTTTCTTTCTTTCTTTCTTTCTTTCTTTCTTTCTTTCTTTCTTTCTTTCTTTCTTTCTTTCTTTCTTTCTTTCTTTCTTTCTTTCTTTCTTTCTTTCTTTCTTTCTTTCTTTCTTTCTTTCTTTCTTTCTTTCTTTCTTTCTTTCTTTCTTTCTTTCTTTCTTTCTTTCTTTCTTTCTTTCTTTCTTTCTTTCTTTCTTTCTTTCTTTCTTTCTTTCTTTCTTTCTTTCTTTCTTTCTTTCTTTCTTTCTTTCTTTCTTTCTTCTTTCTTTCTTTCTTTCTTTCTTTCTTTCTTTCTTCTTTCTTTCTTTCTTTCTCTTCTTTCTTTCTTTCTCTTTCTTTCTTTCTTCTTTCTTCTCTTCTTTCTTTCTTCTTTCTTCTTTCTCTTCTCTTTCTTTTCTCTTCTTCTCTTCTTTTCTCTCTTTCTTCTCTTTCTCTCTCTTCTTTCTTCTCTTTCTTTCTTTCTCTTTCTTCTTCTTCTTTCTTCTCTTTCTTTCTTTCTTTCTTTCTTTCCTTTCTCCTTTCTTTCTTTCTTCTTTTCTTTTTCTTCTCTTTCTTTCCTCTTCTCTTTCTTCTTCGTTCTCTTTCCTCTTTTCTTTCTTTCTTTCTTTTCTTTTCTTTCTTTTCTTTCTTTTCTTTCTTTCTTTCCTTTCCTATGACCTTTTACTAAGTAAGTTGGTTTTTGCACTCTTTTTGGAACTGTCCATCCATTTGAGGCAGTGAATATGAGAGGCACAGTTTGAGCATATCAGAATTATTGCACTGGGTTATTGCAAGGGCAGTAACCACCTACTGCGGGTGGAACTGTTTCTTGCTTAACAGCACGTCTCCAATTCAGGTTTAGCTTTACTTTGTCTTGTGTTTGTTCATCCACATTTCTAAAGATTTAAATAAATGTGCAGTCACATTTGTTCATGGAAAGTAACAAATGAATAAAACTGCACTGGACAGATTTGAGTTTCACAATGTATGCCGAAACAGATGTCTTCTTTTGAATGGCTCTGTAAAGAATTATTAATATGGACCTTCCTTGGTTATGAAAGAGACAATTAGGAGCTTTAATCCAATATCTAATATTTCAAAAATGTTATTTTTTATTAGATTTCAGCAGCAAAGAATACCATTAGATAGATCACCACAGTAATAAGCAACATGATGCTGGGTTCCACCCCATCTGTGATATTTTAAAAATACTGTGTACCAGTGCCAACTTTCAGATTTCCCATGGGAGCATTTATAAGAATACAAAGCTCAATAGGCAGCACTGATGCTGTATTAAGGATTTGTGTCATTTTCACTACAGAATAAATATGCGCTATAAAGTGGCATGTAGGATTTTATTAGTAGAGAACTGAAGTTTGGCTTATATGAAGAATTTGATTCCGTTCAATACAGTACAGAGCTATCGCATTTTCAGAACTTTGTCTGCTGTACTGAGGTAGAGGACCGACAAACATTTAAACCTTTTGTTAATGAACCAGCTTTTAACCGACGGAGAAATAGCTTTAAATATGGTATATAATCTGTTCAAGGAATTTGATAGCTTTAGTTTGGTCCCTACTGGACACTTTTCCATATTTCAAAAACCACTCTGCTTCCCAAATTTGGCACAGTTAGCAATTTTTGGTGATACAAAGCCAAGAACTAAAATCGTAGGGTGTTGGAGATTAGGTTTACGGACTATTGGAGAAGCTGTGAAGAGGAGAATATACAAGGTCTGTCACAGCCATCTGTCCCCACCCAAACAATTTAAGGAACAGAAATGCTAAGTGATTTGCTCAAAAGGAGCAGGCCTATGCAGGCTGCCATATAGGGATGCTAGAACTAATCCTGACCTGAGAACGTGCACTCAGATAATTCAGTGTAGGACCATACTCTAGGTGAAGATAACCCCATATAAACAAAATTACTCACTCATTCTTTCATCAGTAAGTCCAAATGCTTTACAGTCAGTTCTTCATTATGTGTATCATATAGCCACAGTTAAGCCAAGGTTTAGGGGCTGATACTAGAGTTGTGGTTTGAGTTATACTGAAGCCTTACTCCTCAAAGCCATAGGCCTAACTGTCAGCAAAGTAAAACACTTTTTTCTGTGGCTCCTTTGGATCAGTGACTATTAGAAAATGCTACAGCTCAGTCTGTGGTGAAGAGCATGCCAAATACAATGTGGTGTGTGGACAAATCCTGAGAAATCTTCAATTCTAGAATCAGTGCTGCTCTGATGGGAAATGTCACTTGAGAAGTTCTCTGGCAGACATGTCTCCTTCATGGGGCTAGGATGGAATAAGGACAAGGGTTTGAGAGAGCAGGGATTACAGTCACTTTAATTACTTCCACTGTTACTTTTTAATGGTTGCATCACAGTTACAAACATAGGCTGTAACTAAATTCTAGCAACTCGTAACAGTCCTGGCTCCAGCTCTCATCCTAGTCTCTTGGCTCATGAATACAAGGAGATAAATCTCTTAAACCTCTTGTTTTCCTGAAAGCTGAGTCTAGTACAACCACAGACAATGACTCATACATATCACTCATTTGAACACAGGTCCTGAGCAATGGACACTAACAGTCAGGTTTCACATTTAGAACACCAGACATCAAAGACTTGAGTTTACGGAGGGAGGGAGGGATGGATGGGTGGGTGGGTGGGTGGATGGATGGATGGATGGATGGGTGGGCTGGGTCTGGGACTGTGGTTAGTTTTCAGAAAGCCAGAGACTAAAGATCTGCATCTACCATTGGGTCTTTAAAAGACTAAAAGCTTGAATGCAGGCTAGAATCACCAGATAAAATGGCATATTGATGAGTGCTTTGACAGTCAGCCATGGGTTAGATTAGGTCTGCCTTTCCCTTGTTGCAAGATATTAGGTTATGACTGCCTCCCCCCAAAAGGCTACATACATCATTAAAGTTGCAATAAAATTATATCAGGTTAACAAAAGTAATCTGTCACCATGCACCAACATGCAGGTATAATAAAATGCAAAACTACTGGTCTGGCCTGCTAATTATCCTTGAATATGTGTATTAGGCATGTTTCCATTTTGAAATCCTATTTTATATTTGCAAGCTTTTTTTCAATGTTTAATAGAGAACTGGCTCTGTGTGCCAGGCTCATAAAGTAATTTTCTGTGTACTTAGGACAACTGTAGTTTAAGTCTGCCTGCCAGTTGCTTCTCTTCTTGCTTCTATTTAGTCTACAGCCAGATGTACTATTTTCTTCATGTGCAAGTTATAGTGCTTTCTGCACACTGCTGAATGTGTAATGATCTGCAGGTTGGCTGCCACAGTGAAGGTATTTACCTCAAACACATCTGGTGAAACCAGCTGAGGGCGTTTGTGACAGGGAAGGGTCTAAAGGCTACAGTCAGAACCAGGCTTCTGGTGGGCTCAGTCCTCTGCAACCTTGCCCTGTATCCCACAATGCACACAAATGAATTATCTTTCCTAAAGTCCATTTAAGTATTTGTACAAAATATTACAGACCCAGAAGTAGTATCAGAGTTGGAAGGCCTCCAAAATATGAATTTTTGCCAGTACTGATCTATAGCAAAGATTATCAACTGTTCTTACCCTACCAGTCACCTCCCAGATCTCACAAATGGACCAGAGCCATATCAAGTATTTAAAACATCTCAAAAGTCAAGAGAAAAAAGGGAACTCCAGATGTAGCAAATTGCCATGAAAAGACAATTAGAGCATAAGGAGTTCAGGGCTCCTCTCAAAGTGTCAGTCAGAAGCAGATACTACAATAGTACCAATATCAGCCTCGGCCTCCCCCATGCAGGGGGGATTTGTGTTACACACACCTACACACAGCTAGGTGTGCATCACATGCATATAATACAGTCCCACTTGGGAACTGCACTTGGTCTGGGCCACATGCACTTTGTGAAAAGTAACTGTATCTATCAGGACAGAGCAGTGTGCAGCAGTGCTTGCTAGAAAACAGAAAACTGGAGGAAGCTTCCTACATCCAAAATGAAACTTGCCAGGTCTGAAGTAAAACTAAACACATTTAATGAATTAATAACATTAGATTAAGATTTTGCTTGGTCCTCCATTTCAAACCGTGTACATAATTAGTATATGGTTTAGGTATAGGAAGTATAGGTAGTTTCAGGTCTCTATTTTGCTGTTATTAAATGGTTCTAAGAAGGACATTGATTTATACTGGTATGATAGATGCAGCTCCTGATGAAACTTACACATATCATCCACTAGTGAAGTATTTATTTTAAGTCCATATTTTAACCTACTCGGATTTCTATCTGAATTTTTTTCAGAAAAGTACATTATACTCAGCACTTTACAGCAAAGTTATAGTTCAGTAGACACAACCTTCAACATGGAGGTAAGTATTCAAAAGTAAAGTAAGCTTTAAGAACATCTTTTTAACAGTTGCAAGCTGTTTCTTGAAAATTTCTAGAATATGTAGCTATGTTTTCTCCTAATCTCCATTTTCCCTTGCCTGATGCTTGACTCAGAAGGGAGTTGTGGGTGTTTGGTGTTCCAGGAAAGAGCAACTGACAGGCTGTTGACTTCTGTAGCAAGAAAACAAAATTGAATGAACTATTTTGAAACACTTGAATGCTTTTAAAGTGTCAATCTGTAGAAAAGAACCCATATATTACAGAATGTGTGTTGTGTTTATTTCAATACTATGCATACATTTTGGATGACCCTAATTCTCTACTAGTGATTTAATTTCTTAGGAGTGACCCTCTTTTTCAGAGTCAGGCTACTCAAACTTTTCAAATCAGACCAATGAAGCAAACAAAGTGAAAAAGGTATTAAAGGATATCCTTAGCCTGAAACTTACGTTAAAGCACTTTCCTGAATAGAATGAACCTAAAGACATGCTTGAGGTCTTTCTTGAAATAGGACTTATATCACGCCATGCAATCATGGGATCATGGTAAAAAGGTAGAGGTATAAAAAAAAGAGACAGATAAATTTCTGTATTATTTAAATTAATATAATAACCATATCAGCACTTTGGAAGCATTGAACATTTCACCATGTTTCAGACTTTCAGTCCATGAGTTTCATTTCTAAGCATGTAATTGCATCTCTTTTCTTCATGCCCATCAGCTTATAAAGATTCCATGCCTTTACAAATTTAAAAAAAGAAAGTAATGCACTGAAAAGAAGAAGAAATATGTTACATTCTACACAGAACCTCATGGTTTTTCTACTATAAAACAAATAATAACTTTATGGTAAAATGAAGGAAGAGAAAGTGAGGATACAGTGGAGAACCTATAGGTGTGCTCAATGACAAGGGTGGAGCGGGGCCAGTGATGGTGACTGGGGTCAGAAGATCACCAGACAGATCCTTGTTGATGAGACAGGTCCAAGGTGGAGCCAGGAAGCTATGTCAGCAAGTACAGACTTGGGTCAGTGGTCCCTGGCCAGGCACAGACATGGCCACAGCACAGCTCAGGTGAGTACCATGATCCAGGGCCTGAGTTTAAATGCAGTTCCTGAGCAAAGTAGTTGAAGGCCCTGATGAGATTTCTGAGGGATGTTTCCCAGCAGGTTGATGCAGGTCACAGAGCCCAGGAGTGGGAGCTGATCCTCACACAGGCAGCCAGACTCCTGCCTGCAGGAGAGGCTGCTGGGCCTGTGGGGCACTCATGTTCTTTGCTGGATGGATAAGGATGGTTTGGTGCCAAGGGATGGGCTTCACCTAACTACATCAGATGCCTCATCTAATCAAAAGGAAATGCCAATGACTGGATGAGTGAGTCTCAAATCTTGCAGAGTAGGCGTCTCTCTGCAGCTCTGAATTAAGACTGCTGTATGAAACTGGGACTCATAGCCAGCCCCATGCCTTCTTTTCCTGGAAGGACCCACTTATGTTACTTTATGGCATGGTGGCAGTGGTGCAGTCTCTCTCATATAAAATTCTGCCTTGCATCCTGATATTCCTTATTTCATCTGCTTAAAATGTAGGCTATGTCCCAATGGTGTCTTTACTGCTGATTTAGCAGCACATTCCCTCTGCAGTCTAACTCTGAATTCTTGGACCTTGCAGTTTTGGCAGAAACTCTTCAATTTTGGCTGAAGGTCTTCCATTTGGACTGAAGAGAGATGGTAGGCTATCCTCTACTGCCTTTCTGGTGTCCCAGGAGATAGCAGTGCAAGGTTTGAACTCCAGCAGGACACCCTTCCAAGTGAGAGGCAAGGATAAATGAACGCTGCATGTCCCCTTCTAAAGCAAGTGCTGGAACCACAAAGCAACTGTATAAAAGATGCTCACCACTATCATGAACTGTGTTTGAAAAACTAAAGACAATTCAGTGACAGGGGTTGGGAAATCAAAAGGAACATAGGCACCTAAGTCCGAGCTGCAGGAAATTATGACTTCAAGTTGTCAGCTTAGCTGCCCCCTTTACTGAAAAAGTCCAGGAAAACACAATCAGGTGGGTGAATTCACCAGTAACTTAAATCTTGTGCAGTGTCCCTGACCCAATAGCTTCCCTTCAAGTATAAATCTTTCACACAACTTTTAGACTATATGTCATTATAAGAACAAAGAAAAAGAAACCTTTTCATGTTACAAACAACTGCTAGGAAAAAAGCCACAAACAAATGTTTTGTAATTAATGATTCATTATGAAGCTGATCTAATGAATGTATAAGTGTATGAAGAATGAACTGGGACACCAGCAGAAAGGCTTTGGTAGGCCATTTAAAACAAAAGACAACATGTTCCCGAATGCAGGAGCTCACTAGAGACCATCCGAGATGGGCAAAACTAATGCTGTCAAAAGAGCAGAATGAAAGGAGTCAGGCACAGCTGGCAGAAATACACAGTAAAATTTCTTGAGGATAATATTTAATTATATTATGATGGTCACAAGAGAGAGGCCAAACTTGTGTCCTGATGGAAATTGATTACCCTCCACAAGGTGTCCCTAGGAGAGCCTCCAAACCAAGCCAATGTTTCCAAAAGACAGTCTGGCTTCTAGTCATAGCAGGTTAGCAATGTCCTGTCCTTCTAGCAGTGCAAAAGCCAATCTAATCAGGTGTGAAGCATTTGATATATGGAAAAATTAACCAGCATCTAGAGAGAAAACCTGGCACAAGATGAAGAAACCTGGCAGCTGAGACAATAGACCTGGCAAAATTTACAGGATTTTCATTCCAATTTTGTTGAAGGTAATTCTTTTCTGCTTTCTATTTTACATAGCCTTTCTTTTATTTTCATTCTAGGCTGTAAATCCAAAATAAGTAAGCAAGTTAGTCTACTGTGTGCCATGACACCAATCTGCAGTAAAGCACAAAAAGAACTTTCCATTTATTTCTCTCTGAAGTCTTTGTTTTAAAACATGCTCCTTAAACTAACTTTACAGCATAGTTTTATGGAATACAAATAATATGAGTTAAAATATCTGGCAGTATATGAATTACAAAGTAAAGGCAAAGCAAAGTCTTACTATAATCATTAAGTGGTCTCACGAACCAATGGAAAATACTATTATTTTTTAATAAAGCACTTAGCTAGAATCAGTGTCTTGCAGATTGGAGGAAAATTGCTGATGGACTTTGGCAGCTCTTTCATAGAATTATTTGTCTAGACAGAGAATGTATGCAATGTTTTGTTTCAAAACAAAAACATAAACAAAAACAAGTATCCACACTTAAGTTTTATCTAGCACAGTGTTTCACCCAAAGACATTCTCTCTTAGCTCTTTCTGAAGATCACCCTTTTCTAGTTGTCCTTGGATTTCTTCTGCCTTCTTCCTTGAAATGGCTGGGGTTTGTTTTGGTTTTGTGTTGTTGTTTGTTTTGTTTTTTTTTTAATTTTCCTGTCTGCACACAGCTCCCTCAGGAAAAAGGAAAAGAAATTACACCTGTCTCACTTTCATCCCCAACTCTTCTCATACATTTCACCTTCCTAAATGTGGCCAAAGTTTTGGGAAAGTGTTCCTATTGTTTTATCTACTTTCCCTCAGATAATGTACTTATATTTTTCCTGACTGACTAGTGGCTGTACCATAGCTCCACCTTACTGAGATTTTCACATAACTCCTGGAATAAGAACACATATTTAGAAAAAACCTGTTTCTTCACTGCAAAGCTTACCTAGACCAAAGCACTCAGTGATAAGCAGTTCAGTTATCCAGACACACAGATGAATATTCACACCGTAGACTAGCTTGATTTGTGTCCATGTATTTTCCTCCCAGAACAATGTGGTAACCTGCACTAGTAATTAGCATCTTTAGCAGGATGGTTAGAGCTTCACTAGTATCATTTTTCACACTCTGCTCTAGAAGCTGATGTCCTTTCTACAAAAGCAATACTATCAACTCCGAACTTAATTTGCTCAGGTACTGCTATCACAGAAAGAGAATTGTGTTGCCCTGTATTGAACCTACACTGGCAGTAGTTACAGCAGCTGGAGCAGCTGCCTCTACACGTGGTAGATATGCATCCACGTGTACGTGTCATTAGCTTCTATTACAGAGGAAATGTGGTGGCATATTTATGTACATACAGAAGATCATAGACTCATAGAAACATAGAATTGTTAAGGTTGGAAAAGACCCTTATGATCACTGAGTCCAACCACTAACCTATCACTGCGAAGTCCACCACTAAACCATATCCTCAAGCGCCACGTCTACCCTTCTTTTAAATGCCTCCAGGGATGGAGACTCAACCACCTCCCTGGGCAGCCTGTTCCAATGTTTGACAACCCATTCAGTGAAGAAATTTTTCCTAATATCCAATCTAAACCTCCCCTGAGAGAACATGAGGCCGTTTCCTCTTGTCCTATCACTAGTAACTTGGGAGAAGAGACCAACACCCACTTCACTACAACCTCCTTTCAGGTAGTTGTAGAGAGCTATAAGGTCTCCCCTCAGCCTCCTCTTCTCCAGACTAAACAACCCCAGTTCCCTCAGCTACTCCTCATAAGACTTGCTCTCCAGACCCTTCACCAACTTTGTTGCCCTTCTCTGGACACGCTCCAGCACCTCAATGTCCTTCTTGTAGTGAGGGGCCCAAAACTGCACACAGTACTCAAGGTGCGGCCTCACCAGTGCTGAGTACAGGGGCACTATCATCTCCCTGCTCCTGCTGGCCGCACTGTTCCTGATACAAGCCAGGATGCTGGTGGCCTTCTTGGCCGCCTGAGCACACTCCTGGCTCATGTTCAGCCGGCTGTCAACCAACACCCCCAGGTCCTTTTCCTCCAGGCAGCTCTCCAGCCACTCCTCCCCAGGCCTGTAGCGTTGCATGGGGTTGTTGTGACCCAAGTGCAGGACCCAGCACTTGGCCTTGTTGAAGATGTACAGTAATTTGAAGTAGCTTGCTTGTTACTGGGGATACATGTATGCCACTATTACTGGTCACTTCTAGTATAAGAATGCCAAGGCGTGGATCCAGCATGGGGCAAAAGTGCACAGAAGCAGATAAATATGTGGCAGACAAAAGGTGTGGGACAGATGGAAGGATATTCCAGTGGAGACCCTGTTAAAGGTGTGTGGCTTTTATACAAATTGAGTGCTGAGAAAGCTAGGTATATTGCAATCTCTGCAGTTTCTCTGTTCATAAGCTGGGAAAAAGTCGAAGCAGGACAATTAACAGTGTGATAATATCACAACATCATTTTGACTAATAAGCTGTAATAAGAAACGCTTCCAAAACTGCTGTGAGACAAATTTAATGAAGTTGTGTGAACAGCTGGCTCTGATCCTCTAGCATACTGGCACATGAATACACAAGGATATGTGCACCTACTCAGAAGGTAGGGACTACTGACATCTGGAAGCAAACTCTTCTGAACCACTACAAGTCGGCGGCTAACAAATTCTATACTGACATGCAAGCTGTCAATATTGAGGTAACAGAGGTTTGAAGGCAATTGTTCATGTGATTTAATTATGAATGCTGAATTTATCTCACTTTTCCCAAATTAAAAAAACAAATTGGCAAACATCTCCTTGCTGGGTTGAGGTTCAAAGGCAGGAAATAAGAACTAAGTACACTTCCTTTACTGAACTCTACAGTCATGGGCATGGAGATCTGTGATGTTCTGATGGGGCAAAATGACGCTATGCTCTGTTTCAGTATGCATTGTCATTAGGCCACATGCTTGCAGTGATTTGGAGAAGAAGCTCTTTTGCAACTTATACATTTTCTTGATGTCATGGAATCCTTCTTCTCTGCTTTTTCCGCTCCTCCTGATTCTGATACATAGATCTGTGGTCTGAACTTCATCCAAATCACAGAACATTTTTGTGCATCTTTTCTTTCTTTCCACGTGGACCACTATTTCTTACATTATTGGTTGAGACAGAACATCCTACCAAAAGTATAGTCATTTCTTCCACAGAAAGAAAATTTCTTCCTTAAGCTCTTCACCTTGACAAAGGCAGACACTGACACTTTTTTTCCTTTGCATGCCTCTACTTCATCCCTGTACAGCAACTTTCTCAGATATCACCTTACAAAGAAGTGTGGTAGATGCAATTCATTTAAAAGAGACTGGGCCTGCTGCATTTAGTGAGGCTGGGTGTCAGGACAATGAGTCTGAGTCTGTTACACTGGTTACATTGATTTAAGTTATTTCAGGCTTGGGATGCTTTGCAAAGTGTTAAATAAGCTGAAGAACCCTGATCAGGTCAGGCAGCAATTTCCAAGGCCTCTACTAAGAAACTATACAGCCACACTGTGAATGAATGACTGAGAAAGACAGCTGTAGGAACAGCAGTAGGGAGTCTGCAAGAATCTCAGAAATCTTGAATTTAACCTCTAGGAAAATCCTGAGATTTGACAGCCAGGAGAAAAGACATTTTGTGGTGAAAAGAAATAGGGTATTGAACCTGCATATGGGGCTTGTGGATAATAATGCCTTCTCTTGCTTGTGCTCCCTATCCTGGACAATGTCATGAAATACAGTTATTGTGTTACCAACAGAAAGTGCCAAGAGGCCCTGACGGGACTTTTTCACTTGATACTGCCACTGGGGTTTATAAGTCAACCCCTTATCCCACCTGCACAAGCAAACCCAAATTCCAAGCACACATAAGCTGAATTTTAAGGAGCTTGTGCCTGACAGGTACAATCCAAGGAAGATTCCAAGAGAAGCATGAAAGGAAGTCCTAAATGAACAAACCTTCCTTTCTTTCAAATTTCAATTTTGAATACACTTCCTTAACCTATATTTTTCTTGCTTATGAGTTTCTCTGCCTGCACCATCCTTTCTACTCTTTCCTCGCCTAAGACTAGATGGGAGTCTGTAGCGTACCTCAATGAAAGAAAGTAAAATTACATCATACAGAAGGTTGGTGTGAAAGTGTTTTAAAGCTCTATGCACATCTACAACAGTACTTTATTAACATAAATTATACTTTATTACTGACTATAATGCCTATCCTAAATTTAGTAACAATAACAAATGATATCTTCACAACTGCATTCACGTGAAGATCATTGTGTGTTAGGCACATACCACACAGAGAAGCTCACGAGCAAGGGAGGGAGGTAAGTGTCAGTAAATACCTTTCATGAAAGAAGTCAAAAAACTAAATGCAGAACTATAGGGCTGGTTTTTGTTTTGTTTTGTTTTGTTTAAATTTTCTGGGGAGTCAGTTTATGGGTGGAAACTTCTGGTATTTGGAACCTCACTTTCAGAATATTGGAAGTGATGTGAAGGTAAAATGAAATCGTCGTTCCATGAAGGCCTAAATGTGTCAGCCTGTATAAAGTAAAGCTGAGTATTGGTACATCCTTGATGGAGAGGACTGCTGAATAGCACAACCATTCCCCATTGCTAGGATAGGTGTTGTGTACAGCCATCTGGGCAGGACACGGAGAGAAAAAGAAGGTGGTGCTGTTCCCCTTGTTAGTTTTTCACCTGGACTGTTGGGATCTGAAGGTGTTCTCTGTGTGTATTACATATTTGATCTTTTTGTCAGACAGCTGCAGTTCCTCAGACACTTGCAGAGCCCCAGAAGAGATAGGGAGCATCTCAGAGCCCCTGTCTTTGCCACACTCCTGTAACAAGGGTACACCAGGGTGGGCCAAACAGGGGCATGCAGCCCCACAGAGCTGAGGAATTATGTATAAGGAAGCTTGGGCTTACACTGGGTTTATGCTCTCCAGTCTCCTGCTGTGTGAGCTCCAGAGTGATTTTTAAGGACTGCTTCATGGGAACTGTGTTGTCATGGCTGGAGTCAAGGTATGCAGCACTCATCTGTTTGAAGAAACAACAGGGGAGAAATCTCTAGTAGATGAAGTCCTTGAGAGAGTTTCTTTTGACTCTTCCTAGGCTATTTAGAACTGAGAAATAAAGCTTAATTGGAATTTAAAGATATTATATGGTAGGAATGACCGATGACACTTGATAGTTGAACCTGAATCAAAAGGACAAAACAAGACACTTATATTAAATATTTCAAAACATGACATTTAAATCTCTTTAAATATTTTCTATTAAATCCCTCAGCTCTTTAGATCATTATTCAGAATTCATAAATAATAGCGTAATGCCCATTTAAAAGACATGACAAAAAGTGCTTTTCCACGGAGTTGCAAAAGCTAATGCACTTTTACATCCAAGTACATTCCTAGAGTTAATCAAATGTTGCAAAATGCCCTTTAGTTTAATTGCATGTACAAACACACAGACAAAAAGAGAAAACAACTGAGTTTATTAATTATCTTTTTCTTCATTATCTTCGTCATGGCAGCTGTAGGCAAAAAGATCATATGAGGCTAAAGGGAGCCTGACTTCCTTGATCCTTACTAGCTTCTCTTCCCATGTATAAACTATCTTTTAAACTATAAACAAGTAACTTAATAATAATAAAGCTTTTTTAATTATTATTTTAAGCCATCTAGGCAATTTCTGGCAAGTAGTCTAAACACAGAAAACTGTTCTGTAAACTCAGATATAGCCACACTAATAAAGTACAGTCATAGTCTACAACTTACATCAGACTTCAGCTGACAAAACTCACTTTCAAAAGGCTTAAACAATCATTACAACCTCCATGAGGTACTGACAGAAAGGTAAATAAATAAATAAAAAAGCATCTCCACTGTGGATTATTTCATAAATTCTGTCAGTCCACTACGTATTGTACGTTCTTCACAGATTATGACTGATCCATGACAGTCCTAAGACGGGCCATTGCAGTATTATGGCTTTAAATGTAATATTGGACATCACCATGAGAAAAGAATACCCCCAGGAGTCGAGGACAGAAGGTAATACAGTGGCTCTTTCAGTGGTGTGGGAGACATGGCAAACTGCTGCATAGCTGAACAGTTCCCCTTTGTTCTCTGTTCAGCTATGGATCCGATTTCTCTGAATTGGGCTTATTACAATAAATATAGATGCACAACATGATTATTTATGGGAAGAAAACAGACAAAAGAGGTTGAGTTGCTGGTACCTAAAACCTCATTTTCTGAGCTTCTCCCCTTGAGGCCCTTTTCATTTGTTGCACCATTGTATTCTCATTGTTGCTCAATGATACAAGCCTAAGCTGTTCATCAATTTACCCACTCCCCCAATCTCTTTCTCTCTCATGTGCGCTTCCTCTCTCTTCCCATGTTAATAGTTCCCCTGAAATCCTATCACTTTGCTGGAGGATTGATGTAAGTCTCCAGCAATTAACATAATTACAAGCCTGATTATCTTCTAATTGCATTATGAGTATTTGGTTATTCACTACACAAATTAGAGAAAATTAAAGAGGAGCAAGATCCTGTGGTGTGGGCGGTATGCTTTCTAAACTGTTATGAGCATCTGAATGCCATGAGATAACAAGAAGGTGAAGACGTTTTATATTCCTATTGGCTCACAGTTGGTCTTGTCATTGTATAATTTTTTTTCTTCTTTCAATGGCGCTTCATGTCACTGAAAGATGCAGTACTATTTCCTTTGTTCATGCTAGTTGACTGGCATCATACAGTAAACTAAAGTAAATGCCATATTTTTCTATATAGATTTGGTAGAGTAAAATGATAGTTAGAAATTTGAACAAAAGGCACCTAGAGGACAGGCTTCTGTACTACTGAGAAACATCAATAATTCAGATACATAATTAAGGGGTACTGTGTGTGGTGACAGGGGAATGTAACAGTAAACAAACATTAAAAGTCCTTGTCTGCCTCTTTCTAGTGTTTTTGAGGTTACTGCATTATTACTTAAATAAGCAGGGATAAGTTTAAATAGCGAGTAATTACTAGAGGGCAGTTTTAAACCTGAATAGCACTTTGATGGGGCATAACAATATAGGACAGAAGTCACTTTGCTGGCAGCAACACCAACAATGAAAAGGAGTGCTTGAAATGTACAGAATGGAAATTCACGGAAAGAAAATCAAGCAAGTGGATACATTTCAAAATTATATTTTTAAAAGTAAATATATGGAGTTTGCCCAAAATATGGAGAGAAAACCTTACAACAGGGAAAGGGAGCAAAGACTTACAGAAAGGACTGTACCTTCTGCAGTTGTTGGGGTTGAAGACTGTGACTGCTGCTGGAAAAACAGCCATCTCATGCCTCATGCAGGACTAACCACCCTGTTATGTACACTAGACAGTTAGTGAGGCAGGAGGGGGGGAGGTCAGTTCAAAGCCACCCAGCTGAACTCCCCTGAGCAGCGCTGTGAACACCCTTTGCTGACTTCCACCCTAAGTAACTGCTGACTCTTCTTCCATTTTGGGATAACTCAGTACCTGTCTTGTTATGAACCAAATCCTGCTAATGTTCTTCATGGGAGCTTTTTTCATCTTATAGACGTGTTTTTAATAGAAGTTAATCTGCCAACACTTGAAACTGGTGTCCCTGAAAGAATTTACAGGATACAGCAACAGTCTAATATCAGTGAAGACAACTTTGGCTTCTGTACCAAGGGACCTCTGGTCCCCTCCTGATCTCAAGATTTCCGGCTACTGCTATTGGCACCCAGCCACATGGGAACAAATTGATGACATTTGCTTATTTCAAAAGGGTCAGCAAGCAGCCTTTGGTCAGGAATTTTGCCTTCTGACCTAGGAATTGGATAGTGTGGAATTCAAATATGCGACCTAAGCCTTTGCAGCTGTAAAGCATCCACTATGGAAAACCATTTCCATTACATCATTTCTGTGTACCTGCTTGGTGCATTCAGATGCATTCCCCTCCACGTCTGTTTGGAAACTTAGGATCTAATGAACATAACCTTCTCAAGCAAGCAAAATGTATACTGCAAAACTCACTGCTATTTGCACGTGAAGAGAAAGTGTAGCTGCAATCTCTTCCCTGTAACTCCTTACCTATCACCATACTTTTTGCTGTCCAGAATATTCCCAAAGACTTTCCATCAAAAAATTCACTAATAACACTTCTTGTCTTCAACATCTATTGTTTGAGCCAATAGTTCCAAAAGTAGAAGTGTGGATCCTAAACAGGGCCACAATCCTGCAAGTAGGCCTAACCTAAATAGGCTTCTTTTTGGTGGGTAAGGTATCCACTCTAAATGTCCCAAGGGCATCCATGGAAACAGGCTCTACGCTCAAATTGAAGTGTTGATACCAAAATATAGACATTCTCTTCTCTGCTCTTTTCAATATTGTATCCACTCTGGTCCTAACTGTAAAGGAGGTAGCAACATCTCAAAGAGTTTTTTATTCACTTCATGTCTTAGAGCAAAGTGAATTTCAAGCTGTGGATACAACTTCTGCTGAGTTCTCTAATCTCATCTCCCATTCAATACTATAATTCAAAATTGAAGAAACATGCTACTTCTTATTAGAGAGGACCAAAAGCAGTACCATTATTTTAGACAAAGATGACAACAGCACACATTTTGAAAAAATGGCAGCAAATCTCCTGGATTTTACAGGCAGTAGGGCACATTCCAGGCCTCCTGTTGGACAAGGTGAAATGCACCATAAACTAAACCAGGACAATGTTCCATCAAGTATCAAAGTCTCCTATGCAGAATTCGGCTGGCCTTGTTACTACATACATGCCCCAAAGCTTCCCTTAAAACAAAATGAGATCTGTCTTACCCGAACTTCTCTATTCATACCTTCCTTCATGGGCAGGAAAGGAATGCCTTTTTTTCCACATTCTCTAGGACATAAAAGTACACCTTGCTCAGTAGAGCTCTCAAGGTCTGAGACTCCTGGACATTTACTGATGAAAGAAGTCGGCCAGTATTAAAAAATCAAGTTGATACAAATTTGAAGGGGAAAGGTGAAGACAATCTTAATTATGTATCATTCTAGCATAGCCATTGAAAAATCCCTCATCAACAGAATTTCCATAAATACATTTGAACCATATATACATATTTTCATCTGCTGCTGCCAAGTGTGTGCATAAAACTATCTGGGAACACATCACCACGTGCTTCAACTGATCCATCTAGACAGAAAATATAGAGAAGCCATACACCATATGACTCCTTAACAGATAATTTTAAAGTACTTTTCAAGGGGGTTTAAAATAGATTCAACATGAAATTGAATTTTTGCAAGTAGGTAAAATTTCATGTAACTTTTTAAAGCTGTATAACTTTCATAGCTGCAGACAGTGGGCCAAATTCAGCTTTCATGTAAAACACACTGAATGTAATTCAAAGCTTCATTGAATTTACAGACAATTGCCCAGTTGCTACAGGACTCAGTTTTGCAGTGTCTTTCACTTTCTCCCACTGATTCTCAAAGCTGTCAGATGTATGTATTATGGGAGCTTTCCGAAATCCAGGACTGGTAGTGCAAGTGGGTTTAATAGTCTAATATTGAAAAGCCTGTGGAGAAAAGCTACCCTGCAATTCCATCAGGGGAAGTAAACAACAGATCACTATTTTCACAACTGCTTTTGTAAAAGGCCATTTTTTTAAATTCTACAAATACTTTGTTCTGAATGGCACTCCTGAAATTTAAACTGAAGTCTGGTCCCCCAAGTGAAAGAATGAATTAGAAGCAAATAAACATTGATTTTTTTCTTTTGTACTAACACTTTACCATCTCACTTTGCAAGCAGGTAAGAATTATGAGCATCTGATTATTGACAGAAGACACATGTATTTCCTTTGAAAAAAATCCAGTACAGTACATAGATAAAATTTCCACAATACAGTGTCTCTGAGACCCAAATAAGTTGCCCATGTGTGTTCTTTACAAGTTATGTTAACAACTTCTAGGAGGCAATATTCACTACAGGGTAGTCTAGAGCCATCTCAGATGACTGTAAAACAGAAAGCAGTACACAACTTAGCAGGCAGGCCATAATGCCGTGCCACTGCTATCCTCAAATTTGAGGCATGATCTTCCTTTTTGATGTGAACCTTCTCCAACACAGTGAAAAGCAAACAAAATATTGTTTCCCTGCTTCATTACTTTAGTAAGAAGGATTGACGACATGCTTAGCTGGCAGGAAAAAATAATTTATTTCACTGTCACCTTATTTGTTCACCTGCTGCAAGGTAAATAGAAGCTAAGTCACTTTATTTAGCTTTTGCAAGACACCTATACTGACATAGCTAGTATTATCTATTATATACAACCACTCTATTACACTGATCACAGAAAATAAAAACGTATGAGAGTATCTACAATCAACTTCACTCTTAATAGTTAATATTTGTTGAAAACAACAATTCACCTTTTTGGTTTTGGATCACAATGCCTTAATTTTTTTTCACTCATTACTTTTCCAATTTAAAATGTGTTTTGAAATAACAGTAATGTAACTTATTTCATGTTCAAAATGTACTAGGAAAGTAAACAGACCACATGTAGGAGTTTTCAGTGTCTGAGTTTTATCTGTTATCAAAGATCCATTACTATTATTAGTAAAATCTCTTTGTCATAACAGTACAAAAAATTTAACTGATAAATATATTTGAAAATGCAGTTACGAGCCAATTCCCATGTTAATTTCGCAGAGAAATTTCCCGCTAGGGCGTGGCTGAAAGCAGAGAAAGTGAGTAGGGATTGTACAGAGATTACTATGTATTAGCGTAAAGCATATCTTTTCCTGTGAAGTGAAGAATGGTATAAACTCCACACTCAAAATGAGAGTATAAATTTGACTCAACAAAGCAGCCTGCCTGCAGGAGCTTGCTCTGCTCTCTCACTTCATAGCACAAATAAAATGCTTTTTTATCCTGCCTTTGCAAATAGAGTCAAACATTCTAAGTAATGTAAAATCTTATATCAAGGGGACAAGCAAATAATTTATGTTTTAGCAGATTGATAGCAAAATGAGGTGCAGGCTAAGAAGGTATTATGGCAAACAGATATAAGGCCACAGAAGTGAATGTAGTGAGGGCCTAGCATAATTTTTTTCTGTTTCATGTTGGCTTCAGCACATGCAGGACTGAGCTCTTCATTGTCACTTTGGCGGATTAGCAATTTGCTGTGACACTCAGCTGGCCTCTGCATGGGCAGACCTGCTGCAGCCCAGTCCCTACCTGCAGCTGGCTTAGCAGGGTGTGCTTTTCCAGAAGCCTGTAAGAAGAATTGAATTCATACTTTTCTTAGCTGTAACAAGAAGTTGTCACTGTCTCCACAGATTACAAATATGGGCAACATTCCTCTGCCATGTGAATTCTGGTATGGACCGTTACTTTGCCTACAGTAAATAAAGAGGTTGCTTACTGCTGCAATGTTCACCTATTGAAATATTACTATTCCAAGAATACATTAATGTCTTTGAAATGTTGTCCTTTTTGTTACTTTCAAATTTGTCAGAACTCTGTTTTCTAATGACGATTTTGGAAACATGCAAAAGTTTTCTGAGAACATGAAAATCTTTTACTCCCCTTGAGTGCTCAGGTTGCTGTGCTAGAGCTGGTCTGAGGCTCCATCTTCCAAATGGTCACTTACTCACACGTGTAAACAGGCAGGAGTACATTCAGTGGGGGAAACTGAAACTACCAGCAAGAGGGAGGGCATTCACCTAAGTGGAAAATCCAGGTTCAAGCCTCTCATGTAAAGCAGACAAAAGAACAAACTGACCTTTGTGCTCTCTTGGTTCACAGACACCCATTGGCTGGTTGGGTATGCTAAGTTTTATTCAGTTTTAACCAGAAAACCCTTCTTGAAACTGAAGTTTTGTTGAAATCTGGTACATTTCTGGAAAAAGAAGAAAACCTTCCCATTTCAGCTAACCAACATTTTCACTGAGAGATTCTGACACAGTTCTCATGGTAAATAGATATTTTTAAATTTTTATTATGATTCAGTAGTGCTATATTTATGTAGAGTACATTACATTCTGTGTTTACTTAATCTCAGAAGATATAACAGTAATATATGGAACAGTTATGTACAGTGGTAAGACTTCATGTATACATTTGATACATTAACCTGCTATTGTTGTATGTTTATGGAATAACAATGAAAAAATATAAAATATTGTAACACTTTATCTTCGATGACAATGTTATGCTAATTCATCATATTTTATGTATTCTGAAGACACTTTTCCTTTCCACGGTAAAAAATCACCACCTCCCAGTATTTTTTCAAGACTGTTGTACACTCATTTGCCAACAGCAGATACTTCATTTTCCTCACAATTCTGGGACCAAAAAGGCAAGACATGTTCTGAGGTATACTTCACCTCGTACTAGGACATGCTTACACGCACACTGCGGAGACATCTCAGCATCCTCAGCTTTTACCAGCCATGTCTGAATGTTGGCCTTGCTATTACTTTGCAGCACCTCACCAGCAGCCATGACTTTGGTCTCCACTTTCGAGCTGTCTCCAATGTTTCTGTTGGATAAGTATATAAGCTCATTTTCAACTTTTTTTAAGACACGTTGGATTTTAATATACTACAGTTCTGAATGTGCTATGCTTTTTAGGGCTAATAGCAGAGGACGAAAGTAGAGACAGTAAAGAGCTAGTCTAACATATTCTGGCAGGAGGTGCTTGCACAAGACACCAGGGGTTTTAAGTGAGAATTTGATGTTTTCCTTGCACTCATATCTTCTTGTCAGCAGCTGAAGATCTGTCTAGCAGCCTCCAGAGCGGTTCACTTGGAGAACATTTACAGTGAGCCACCAATGAGCTAATAACAGCTGGGAAATAATAACCTGGCACCCACATTTTATCTCAGGATTGCAGCAGGTGGCAGTCACTGTTGTGCCATAATTTCCCCTATTTGCTGGAGAGGGTTTCTTCAGCAATCTGGGCAGAATTCAACTTTAGCATCAGTAATACTGAGTTGAAATTTATTTCCTCTGTTCACTGCATGCTGCTATAACCAAGTAATTTCCTATAGACTCAACCATGTATCTTGCATTAATGTAAGTACTAAAACTGTTCAGGCATCTTCTTTTTCCACATTTTCATCATGTCCAGCATCTGTTTGGTCTGCAAGTGAAAGCCTGGGCAAAGAACTACTGACTTCTTTAGGTCAGTTTAGGTTTTCTAAATTTATGAGTTACTTTAACATAAAGGATAGCTGCAACTTTTTTTGTAAGTTTGGATTTTCTGCCTTTTGTTTGGTTTTATGCTGCTTAGAACCTCACTTCGGGTACTTTAGTTGATTTTTGTCACCTTTGTTGAGGATGTTTAGAGCTGCCAAAACCTTGCAGGAAAGGCTTGCGTAATCATGGCTGATTCTTTACAGTTTGGTGAAGAGCATAAATAGTTCTCACTTGTGAGATTCTGGTTTTCCGTTCCAGCACTTCAGTGGACGAACTTCCTTGCTGTGACACACCTGATTTTTAAGATGTTGCAAGAGATTAGATGAATTCATGGAGGTTAGGGCTATCAGAAGATACTGCTGAGCGTATGTGGGCATATCAAATGAAAGACCATACCGTACTTGCATTGTTTGGAAGGTAATGGTTAGATACCTACTTGTACCCTTCATGTGTTATTTTCAGAGATAAGAGGAAGTGTGTCCCAGTATAGTAATTCTTACAAACTATATTTAATCTCCAGAAATTTCTTTTCTGTATTTTGAAATTAACCAGCATACTTTCTGTCTGACTAATTAGGCCAACATTCATTTAAAGGGCATCAGTTTGCTTCACTTTTCAAATTTACTTAAGGAGCATTATCTAATGCAACTACTCCAGTACATTTAGGTGCCTGTTCCCTATCATCTCCTTCAAGTTATTTTGATAAATGGGTGTACTGATGTTTGCTAACCACAGAACGTGATTTTATAGAACATCTTTGAGACATAGACCAGGAGTTTTCACATATGCTACAATTAAAGTGAAAAACACTTATGAAATTCATTCACCCTCTGGAGAGTAAAACCTACAGGAACTCTGGACTACAAAAACCTAATGTAATATGGAAAAACAAGTCAGTAGCCCAGCTTGAACCTGCCCCACTCTGGTAGAAGACATTCCCTTAACAAGAAAAAAATTTCATGGACTTTGCATTTACTGACAACAGCCATTGATAGTGATTTCCATGTATTTCTTTTTTTTGTCCTCTACATTTCAAGGCAATTTTAAAACTGTATTTCTGCTTTCTGCTAGGTACTGTAGACCTAAGGGGAACTTTAGTAATGTAGTTGAAAAAGTAAATAAATAAATAGACAGACGCAATGTAGCCTCCACCATCACACACTCATTCTTATGCCTCTTCTTCCCCTTCAAGTAAATTTTTCATGAGATCCACTAAATTCACAGGAGTCCTTATTTTACTCAGATGTCTTTAAAGCATCCGCCTCTTCTCTCCCCTCCACCAAAACTAGGTTTGTCACTAAAATGTTTGTCATAGGTCTGTATTTTTAAAATCTATCAGTTTGCCTAATTTATCATAGTAATATGACTAACAGTAATCATACTAATATTTTAATAATTAATACTAAATTATACTATTTTACCAATCATCCACTTTAACTTGTCTGACAAAGAAATACTGTAATTAAATATGTGAACTTAGTGACTAAGAATGAGGCATTACGACATGGTGTTGTCACTCATTTGCCTAGATGAAATAGCATTGGAGGGTATCTTGTGTCTTTCTCATTTCATTTGAGATAACAATGATGGTTTTGTTAACAGAGGACCTTAGGCTCCTTAAATGGCTGCTGGTCCATTACATTTGGAAACACTGCCTAAATAGGGTATGAAATCATATATTCATTTTTTACAGAGACACTAATGAGGACAAAAAATGAAATCCGAACTTAACTCTACCCAACAGTTAAATTTAGCAGTAGAGTTTCCATCCTAAATTCAGAAAATACCACCTAAAAGATAAACACTGAAATATGTTGAAGATGCATATTATACATGAAGTATTTTATTATTAACCTTGCCTGACATCTAGTACTCACTTCAGAAAAGCTCTTTTGGGCTCTACTTCATTGATTTTAATGGAAGCCAGTGGCCTATTCTATAAAGTACATATAGAAGGCCATATACCACAATGCAAGTAATTTGGCATACATCCATAAGTCTTGAAAGGAGAGGCACTTAGAAGTGTGAATGTGAATTGCTTTGCAATCTGCAGTGTGGTAATATAGCTGTCAACCATATTTCATGTTGTGCAGGACTATGGATAGAAAGCATCTCTGGAAAGATACGCTTTTTAACTAGCAGAGACTGAATGACTGACATCCAAATACCCTTTTTTCTATAGGGGTCTAAAAAGTCCATTTAAGAAGTGCAATAGAGAAGACTACCTTTCACAGAACATGGTAAACTTACCTAAAATGTGGTTGAAAAAAAAAAGTCCTTCTACAGAGTGTGCATGTAATATTAAAGAGAGAGAGAGAATTCATGTACTTGCATACAGCTAGAAATGTGAAAGTTGGTGGTTTTGGTTCGGAGGGTCTGTGAATCCTTACAAGGTTTCAATTCCTCCTGAGTTTGCAACCTTGTGTTTTACTTTGGGTTATGGGGTGAAAAAGCTAATACTCAAAACAATACTCATCAAGTTACCAAGATGCTCCTTTCTTCAAGACGAAATCATTAAAACCACGAAGTCTTGGCAGCATTTCTACCTGAAATTATCTGTTTTCTAATATTCTCTGGCTATTTAGCTTCACTGAAAAGTTTACAAATTTTGGCAAACCTCATCTGAGTTCTAGTTTTGTTGCAGATCATGAAGACACGAAAGTGTCTACTTGCTTCTGCTTTCATTATGAAAGCTTCCCCACCATGTATACGTGGCCATTTAAATCAGACAGTAGTGGCTGAAGTAATGCATTAGTGTCATCTGGGATCTAAAAAAGATGAATTTGACTTCTGTAGCACAATAACATGATTTATGTTAAACCCTTTATTTTCTTGCTCAACTGGGTATCTCACTTTCAACTACTCTTTGATGTGTTATTTGTTCTGAGCAACCCACCAGATTTCTCTATGGTGCAGTTTCTTCCTACTCCGTAATACTAAGATAACATTTACTCAGCTTTGTAAAGGTGCTTAGACAATTTAGGATGAATGACTAAAAAACAATTATTACTATTATGTTCTAACAACTGTATGAGCCATATATAGAAAAAAAAAGGTATAGCATTCACAGAGCAGGCATTTTAAAATGAAACAGGTTTTAAGCATTCAGATCCTGGGGTGAGGGGAGGGTTTGAGTTATATACCCAGTAATATTGCATTCAATGCAATTTTGCTGCTTAGATGGAATTAATCTTTTAAAAACCTGCTCTCCTCTAGAATAAGACTTAGAATTTAGTAATCAGTTCAAATTGGTCCAATCAGGGATATAATCCAAATAACTTTTCTCCTGAAATGCTTAAGAAAATATCCCTGCATGTTTGGTGTCCTGCAGCCTCTACACACGCAGTACATGTTTCACTTTAATACCTCTCTGTTTTTCAGAAGCTGACTATAATTAAAAAAAGTTTAAAATTGTTAAGAAGGAAAACAAAGCATCTGATAACAGATAAAACCAGGGTCAGTGTCTGATTCACTGGCGCTTTCCCAGGCACAAGACATGTTTTCCCCAGGGGTCATCAGGTCCAGGAAAGCTGCATTCTTTCTGCCAGGCACTTTGTAATGTGCAATGAACAGTGTCATTTATTTTCATTTCCTCATACTTAATTGCATGCTTCTTGCTTCCAATATTAAGCCAGAAGGCAGGTGGTAGAAGCAGTAAACTAAACTACTACTAGCTGTCGGAGTTACGGACCATGCTACTCTCCTCTTGAAACAACCCAATTGTTTACAATTCAGCAGAAACTGCTGAACTGGAAAAACACTTGCTTCCATTGCACATTCAATAGAGATTTTTGCTTTTATTCTGAAAAAAAAAAAGAAAGCAAAAAAAAATTATACTTTATGCTTAGCTAACACAAGCTCCTTAAATTTATCAACATTTTATCACAGTAACAGGAAGCAATATATGAAGTTATTGTTTTGGTAAATGTACCAAAAATATTTTTAAGGTATAGTGGGGTGACTGCTTTAGCAAAGTAACATGTCACTAATGCTACTTCTGGAATTAATGAATTCAGTACTGAGCTATTTGAAAATTTAATGATCATGCCTGAATATAGAAACAAGACGTTTATCAGGTATGCAAAATTTAAGATTATCATATTTGGAATTCAATTATTTCATTCATTGTGGAAGCTAGCATTTATTTCATTTTCCCCTATTATAATAAATAAAATAAAGCTCTGTCAAAGACCCCCTTAAAGAACTTACTTAACTTCATCTTCATGGTGCACCCAGGCTTTACTTCTGGGGTATTTTAATGACAGGTATGTCACTACTACAGACAAATCAGGATTTACTGGCATATTTATATGCAATGCAAAGTTCTCATGCCGCTGTCGCATTCATGGATAGAACTTTATAATGTGTAAGACTTTTTCCAGTAGTAACACTGTTGTGCCACAGATTTGTGTTACTGTTGAAATACCCTGCTGAAACAGATACTAGAAATCATACTATATTGCCGTTAAAAAATGACAAAGGGGGAAAATAGAGTAACAATAAATATATTCATGGTTATTAAAAAATATCCATTCCCACTACAGTAACTTCTAACTCTACCCAACTGTTTTAGATAAAAAGGTGCTACTTACTCCTACTGAAATTATCTAACAGTGAGAAATAATAAATACAGGATTTCTACAAATATTATTTGCTTATTTGCATAATAATACAAATGTTAGTAACATACCTAGCAAAAAAACACTATATCCGAACATGCTCTCCATTTTAGTTCATAAGTTTTCCATGTACATGAGGTACATGTACATGTTAATCATTTTAATAGTATAAAATTTCCTGTGTATCATGAACATATCACTGTTCACTTTCTGTAATACCGCAACAAAAGACTACTGATGCTGTTATTTCAGGATAAATAGTGTTTTTGAACTACAAAAAGACAAATATACACAGCTCAGGCTGAATACTGCAAATTACATGGAAGCCTTTACAACTTGGCATTATACCCTCTTGATGTCAGTGGAGCTCTGAGCAAAGGAACACTTCTCTTGCACAATAAAATGGGATTGTGGAGCTCCATATTAGGAGGAATGAGACATCCCATTTAGAAATAGCAGTAACATTAAAGCAGGCATACTTTATTAAAAGAAATCCAGTCCTAATCTCTTGTGTATGATGAAAGAATATAGATTAAGAAAAGAGTGTAAGCAGCTGGGCAAAAATGAAGGTACATTTGTAACCTTTCCTACTTTATTCTATCATTGATGGATTTGTTTATTTTCATAAGTAATTTTTTCTTCATAAATTCCTATGCTGCATTGAGAGCATCCTAATTAAACTGAAGATCCAACTGCTCTAAGAAATGAGTGGGCAAAGGTTAAAATTTGGAAGGCTACTAAACTGTCTAAAGCATCAGATTTTCTTGTACAACTTAGCTTTTAATAAATTGAATCCTATTTGTTTTCAGTGAAACTCAGGTTTGCAGACCTAGCTCCCAAAGGTATTCAGGAACCTCATTAGATTTCAAAGTATTCACATAGTCCCATTAAAATCAGTGGAAGTTAAATGTCCTTTGGAAATCCCAACAGGTACTTTTTTCTCCATCCTTCAGCAGTAAAATCTCTTAGGAAATATGACTTTTAAGGACAGAGTTTTAATGTCATTAGAACACCTAAGTGACAATCTAATTTGTTCTGGCCACCCTTACAATCAATGGGGAAGGACCAAGGAAACCAGAGGTGGTGTGGGCACTTTGGAGTTGCCCATCACTTTATCACTTTCCATATCCAACTGGAAGAATTTAGAGTAACTGACTCCTTTTCTGCCCCTTACCTAGGTACCTGAAATTACATGAGATCCATCAGACCTTATAGATTAAAAATAGGTTATTTTGGATGTATTTTTGAAAAATTTATTGCCTTTTCCCCAACACTCTGCCTAACGTTTTTTGCTCCAGCTCCCAACCTTCCTCTTGTGATCTGTTTTTTTAAGACAGATTAGAGGCAATTCTAGAAAAACAGAGAATCCCAAATGAATATAAGGAAAGCTTTTAAATTCTGAAGAAGAATTGGTTTAAGACGTGCTTCTGCCCTTAGGATTCTCTATTGCCGAGTTCTTGGTAACAGCACTTTTGAATCATTTTGAGTTACCAAAGTCCACCCACATACTGAAAAATGAGCATAAGGAGCAATTTCAGTTCTTCCCCGCTCCAGTAATGTACTGTATAATCACTTTTTGAATGAATATAACAAAATTTCTTTTTTTGGAGGGGTGAGTTCACCACTTAATAGAATTTCTGGCATGCAACATAGCAAAATTTCTTAACAAGTCCTGGGGAGAGCTAGGAATGGCACCTGGAAAGTCAGTGCTCTTAAGAGAAAGCCGAAATATCAAAGGGAAGGGACTACTCAAAGTCCTTTAATCTATACAATTATGCCGTGTTAGCATGCATAAAGGGAGACACCTCCTTCCACCCAAGAATCACAACATACAGTCTTCTTCTGAGCACTTTTTTCATGAACCAAAGGGGAAAGAGTCTTTCCTCACACACTTTTTCCTCCCAAAGACAGCCATATACAGAAGTATTTTCTTGCTCCTGCCCTGCCAATAATTCCATTTGGGACAGACAGAAAAGCAAGATGGTAACAAGGTGGATTACAATCTGCAGCAGGAAAGACTCAAGATTCATCACTTGATTAAAAAAAAACAATAATTTTTAAAAAATTAAATACCCAGTTGAGCCCAAAAGACAACTAAGCCTCCCTTTCTGTAGAAGCCTCTAGTTACTAAGCCGTTAGAAGTCTCTTATGCCTGGATACTCAGGGAACCACTAGCTGAGAAACTCTTTGCAGTGGGAGTGATGGAGGGCAAAACCTACACACGTATACTTGATAGACCAGTAATGGCTACCAGGCTGGTTTATGTAGGTTAGCTAAGGAAAAGAATACTTACTTTGTGAATTCCAGTAGTGCTTGGATATGACTAAAGAGACCATGTGGCTCTGCATGGTTAAATGAATGGTTAAGATTGCATTTCTCCTGCCAATGTCCAAAAAAGACATGTCTCTCTACTGCTGACATTGATATCTCAGGATACAAGTGCTCCTGGCCTTATCCTATAGCTGATTTGGAAAGTATTTTGAAATTAGGCAAGATAGGTACTTACAGTACTAAGGATAAAAGTCTGTGGAGTCCAGCCTGACATGCTTTTGGAAATTAAAGGCCTTTCCCATTGGACTCTACTATTCATATTTTTGAAGTCAATCAAAAGTGTTGATTTTCACTCAAGACCAGACTCAAGAGCAAAGTCCTCACTGGAAATCTCCTACCATTTAGCAAAACATGATGATCCCCCAAAGATATCCTTATTGGACTTCAGCCAAGAGGATTGCTGAACATGAGTACATTACAGCGTTAGCAAAGACAGACTAGCCTGCCTGCAACACAGATTGCTATGGGCTAATAAACAATGCCCGCCTAACTGCAAAATCCACTTCCTCATTCCTTGGTGGACTCAACTCCATTGTGATATTGCATTATGGAAGCGTCCAGAAGTGTTTGAGAGCTGGCTAGAACTGTAAGCATCTCACGCTTAAAAAGAGACATCTAATATTTATATACTGAAATGCCTTTTATGTTGCCATTTGAAGCACGGTCGGTGCGTAATCTTGCAGATCACTCATTCACAGGTCATGTCTATATATCTATAAATTCCCTAACTGCAGTGTTTGTTTTTCATCTATCCAGATGAATACCCAAAAAAATATCACTTACCCTTTGACATGATAAATGACTCTGTGGGGATTTTATTGCTGAGATGCAATACTCCGGAGAGCCATGCAATCGTGCAATCCAATTAGTGTTTTAGATGGTGCAACATCATTCAGGGAATGAATGGGTAGAGATACTTTACAAATAATATTGTCAGGATTGTCTTTTCCCTACCTCTTCCCTAAATCACCTCCACAGGTATGGATGTGTACGTATACACTGATATACACTACACAAATTACTGTTCTGGATAAGATCATTTCTGCTTAGAGACCATTGGTTTTGTTGAATATCATTTATAAAGGCTTTTCGAATTGTAGACAAAATCTTTACATAGAGTACACATTGATGAGTACATGTTGAAAATGAAGAGAAAAATATTTGTAAGCTGTGTCAGTCCCTATACTCCATTTCAATTTCATTTCTATGATGGCATTTGAAAGCAGTGGAGAATCTAGTTTGAACTTTTATTTTTATTTCAGTTTTGTCATGTCCAAATTATAAAAGGCAGATCCCAATTCTTTGGGTACTGCAATTTAATTTACCTCCAAAGATGTATTTCTTTTCTTCTACTTTTTGCTATATATTTGCTCACAGCTGAAATTGCTCAGTCATAATGAAAACACACTTACTGCATTCCAAATGCCTGCATAAGTATGCATTTGGGGGATAGTTTCCTTTTATTTAAAGCTATCTGCAAGGAAAAATATTGGCAAAATATACCATTCATTCTTGAGACAGTTTTCAGTAAAAGTTAAGGAGAGAAAAAAAAAAATAATCCTGGTGCCTATTCCATTGAGCCCTAATTTGAGAAACTCTAGTGTAATTCTGATGGCTAATCTTGGTATCATTTCTGCTCAGGGTTTTCCCCACGCCTCCTACGGAAGCTTACAGCAGTAAGTTATCCTTAAATTTCTTACCCTTGCCCCCAGTAAATGGACTACAAATTAGATAAAGTAACTAGTCTCACCATACCGTGATGCAGAACTCCACTTTTCAAGCCATTCACCCATTAGAAAAGAGTATGACTTCCTTGAGCTGCATTATCAGAACCATAGATTTTATAAATTGCAAAACTGCATGTTTTTTCTGTCTCGGGTACTTCGTTCTTAAATTTGCTCATTCATTCACGCCTAACAGAAAAAATAGGTTATTGCCTCCTCCGTCCGGAGTACCAATTAAAAATTAATTACACTCTAACAAAGGCACAAAATTCTTAGACCTTGATGCACCTTCAAAAAAGTTATCATGGAGTTGTCAATTTTCTTTTTTTTCTTTATCCCCCCTGAAAGATTTTTTCAGTACTGCAAGATCATTTACTGGCAAAATATAGCTGAATGGAAGCAAACAATTATTTTTTATCAATACCTTTGGAGCTAAATTATACTGAGTGAAACTGTACTTATTAAAACATATATGTTGAATGAAATTTGGGTGAAGTATTTTTCTGTGATCTTTAAAGTTATATTAAAAGATAATGCCAGTAAATGAAACATATACTTGGCCAATGAATTCACTGAATTAAAACAAGGCACATAATTCTCTTTTCATTCCCATTTAGGCCCCTATTCAAAAAAGTACTTAAGAATGCCCTGCTCTTTAATGTGCCTACCATACTCCTTTAGGCATACGCCCCGCAAAATGTTTAAGGATGCACTTAGGCGTGTGTTTAAGTGGTCTGCTAAAACCAGATGTTATCTAGAAAAGCATGCAAGGGAAAGCGTTCATCACCCTTGGCTTGAAGAATCTAAGAAAAAATGCTTCTGTCTGAAAAAGCATCATAGCAGAACAGGACAAATGTTCATCCTGATTGAAAGGAAAAGCAGAAAATGCTCTCAGAGGCTGACGAAATCTGCCCTTTCTACCACCAAATCCAAAGCAGTAAGACAAATGTAAAGATTGTTCATCAGAGTAAATACAAGAATTCACAGCACTCGCTGCACAATCTTCTTCAGACCTTCTTGAAATCAATGGTTAAAATCTGCTTTATAAGTTAAGAGGACAGGAAAGGCTGTCATTACACTAGCTGGCATCACATCTAACCTCTACATAATTAAAGCATTTTTTCATATGCACTTTGTTACTTAGAAGACACTGTCTGGTTAGTAAACTCATGATGTAGCTTAGACTATTTGTTCATAGTTCTGTTTTTTTCACTACCACAACACCATAGCAACCTAAACACCAAATATTTATTTTCTTTCTCAAACACTGCAAGTTATTTTATGAAAATTTTTATGCAAATTGGGCAACGCATTGACTCACTCTGTTTGTCTCTCTTGTATTTATCTCTACAGCATCTATCACCATGGTGCCTAAATGCTGTGGTATCTTAGTGTTTGCCAGCTCTGTGTATCGTAAGAGTGGTTATCATCATTTTTGTCCACTTTTACATAGCCTTTTTATATAAACTGTAAGAAATTATTAGCTAGGATAGAACAGTCATGGATTAAATGCAGAGATGTCTTCTGTACTAATACACACAAATCAGAAGTAAAATTAAAAGTCCTTACTGTTTCCTTCAGTCTTCATTTACTCTGAGAATACAGCCTCTGCTAGTAATAGGTGTTCCGTTGATGAAAGCTTCTCTGATCTCAAAAACCCTGGCCTGTACTTAAAATCACTTGCATTCTACCTCCTAGCCAGCTTGGGTAACCACACCTGCTCACACAACAACACACTGTCCTAACGATTTTTTGTACTACTTAATTCAATTTACTTCCCTCCTCAGAACTCATTCGGATTGTATCTTCCCCCAGAACATACTCATGACACCCACAAATGACTTGTGCTGTCGTGAGACCCAGGCTGTGTAAGCAAGCCTGCAGAGCTTCCAAGCTGCTGCAAACTAGACAAGAGACAAGTAACTGCGACAGTTGTAAAAATACACCTGCTGCCGATGGTAAAAGCTAAGACCTTTTCCCCTCCTCCTTCTTTAATAACAGTCAAATGGAGAGCACAGGAAACTGTAAGTAAACTTTGTATTTGAAAATACTAACTTGGGCCAAAACATTGTCACAGTGTATTTGGCTCACCTTCAAATAGAACATTTTTTCTCCCCAAATATTAAATGGAAAAAGTATAACGAGAAAGAAGTGAAATGGAAAATTGCTAAAGCTGAAGAACATTGCACACAAAAAGGCACTATTTTTTCTAACAGCTCTGAGATGATATGAGAAAGAGAGAAATGGTGTGGAGGAGGGGGAGAGGGAGGGAGAGGCAAGACAAGGGAACATGAAGCAGACTGAAAACAGAATGCGAAATAACTGATACTGTTATGGAAAGGCTACAAAAAATTAGGAGGGGGGACAAAACCTATGGAGGCACTTTCAATACCATAAATATCCTGTAAAGTAGTTTTTCGATGAAACTCTTGAATGTAATTGGACTGGTCATCATTTAGAAAGCCTGATTTTTCATAGTTCATCTTGCCACGGGCCAGACTGCTTCTACTTTTTTTCCCTATAGCATGTTTTACTCTGTGGAGTTTATCTTACTCCCTGCAATGCTACATCATAGTTAAAATATAATTCTTAGCTGATGTTTCCATTTAAAACCTGTTTTTTTAAATAATTGATAAGATAGGATTATTATTGGAAGGTAAGCCCCTCCAAATGCAGAAAAATGGGAAAATGTCTCACTTTGCAGCCGTTACTAAGGATGGCAACAAAGTTTGACAGCTGACATTTGGGGAAGTGAAAGAGCTGAAAACATTAAATGAATAAAGCATATTTTGTCTTTCTTAATGGAACATATATAGTAAAATACTCTAAATTTAATATTCATATTCTTAATTGGCGAACATAATGTTAATCAATGAAATGCAATGCATTTTGAGCACATCCAAAGCCATATAAAAGTGATGATGTCTATGTATACAGCACCTTACACCTTCAAAGAGTTTGTAAATAGCAACGCCTTCATTCTCATCCTGTTTCACTAATGCAAAGCCCAAGACTCCTGACATCAGAAATATGTAGAACAAGAGAATTTAGATTTTTCAAAGTTCAACTGCTGTTAGAGAGATCTAAAATTTCCACTTACTATATGGGAAACTTTGCCTAGATAAAAACTAGGTCCCTGTGAATTTCCACTCTGGAGGTGGGCACAGGCATGAAACCTCTTCTGTTGCAGAAAATAAATGAACACCATCATTTCTTTTCAGGATTACAAAATTCTTTGTTGACAGAAGTGTTCACAATCTCTGCCTCCCAAGATATCAAATAATAACATTGATCAGCTATAAAGGAACTAGCCAAATCTCTCCAGCTCATAACTTACCCTTTTTCTATATTTTGAAGGACTTGACAAGGAATTGGTGGGTTTACTTCTGTATAGCCCATTGTTATGGCATAGTTTAAAATCCTTCCATGCCATATAGGTTCATATGACTATACAGGTTATATTTAAATACATTTTTGAAATTACTTAATTTGATGTACCTTTTTATAACTGATCTGCCAAAGTTCGGGATTGCTAGCATGGCCAGTGGCTTTGAGAGTTCAACCCTTTTGTACAAATGACTGCTAACACAGTGAATAGTGTTAAATTATTGGACAGATTAAATGCTCACACACACCCCCAGATCTGGTACCTCCTCAAGCTGCTTTTTTAAAGGCACATAGCAAGTCTTTACTCCTTATATTACTGTTCCACTTTTTGTTCCCTGTCTTAAAGGAATTTTCGTCCTTCTAGTTCTCATGGGAAATTGTGTTAAAATTCAAGAACCTGACCTTAGGTTGCATTGAATATTCCCATTGACTTCGGGCCATAAAAAAGGAAAACTGTGGAGAAGAGTTATATTCTGTCAGAAGGAATATGGCTCCAAATGCTGGAATCATCCTGACAGCTCTATTTCAGAAGTTAGCCAAGGAGAAAAAAGGGGCCAGGCATCTTGAAAATTACATACACATACCTCACACACATGTATACACATACAAAGCATGAAGGAGAATAGAGGAGAGAACCTGGAAAGAAACCTTGCAAATTTATCAAGTGGCAGATGAATTATCCCCAAGAGTTTCATAGAAGCAGCAGCCACCCCATTTTAAGGTGAAATTTTATTTCAATCTCAGCTGCAGCATAATCTAGGATCCATCTGTTTCCCCCATTCCCCCTCCCTTCCCCTCACAGTCCCCCTGCTCCTTTCCAACTCACATGCCGACATATCTCAGAGGAATCACTTCATCTCCAGTACCACAGGTTTCACGGGCCCTACTGGGTAGGTAGGAATTGCAGTAAGAGGGATGGGATTGATAAAAAAAAAAAAGGAAGTAACAAATTTATTCCTATGAGTTTTCATCCCCGTCAAACCTTAGAAACTGTGTGTACCTTTGCGTTTAAGAGTATTTTCAACATTTTCCCCACCAATAATGTTTTAGGGAACATTAGTGACCAGTGAGTAGATCTATGTGAGCTATCTCTTACCATTGTTTCTACTCAATATCCATTCCTATTTATTTTGCCTGTATGATGGCCCCGCTTCAAGTCCTCATGAAATTACACTACACAGAAAGTCAGTCTTTAAAAAAAAAAAAAGAAAAAAAGCATTGGAATTTTCCGATGTTTGGTCTTCCTTAATACCAGAAACACATTTCACCTTTGAGTTTAGCAAGAGGACTCTTAGGTGCAGTTTCATTATTGGCTTAAGCTAACCTAAGTATGGAGTGTGCCAAGAGGCAGGCCCACTCTGTCCACCCTCCCCTCCCTCCTTGCCTCAGACCTAAGTAAATACTCTTCTCCTGTTTCATCACCAGTTCTCATGCTGCCACAGAGTCAGCCGGATCAAAAAAACCCAAAACAATCCACCTGAGATCTGAGCCACGCACTAATTTTCAGACAGCTCCTGACACAGCTGACCGTGCAGCCATGAGCATCCTCATCCTCCCCAGGGAGGCAACAGAAAGATGCAGCTGGAGGAGGGAGGGAAGCAGAGCAATACCACCATTTTCAGCAGCAGCACGGATTTAAATTTGCTAAAGCTGACTGCAAAACCACACCTCTGTTATGCTAGGAACAAAACCTCCAAATGAATCAAACTGTACAAAAGAAAAAGGCAGACCTGGACACTTGATTTTGAGCGTTCAAGGAAGACAAACAAATAAGAGATTCTCCTGATTCAGAAACACCAGATGGCACAGAGGCATATTTGAGTATGTTTCCAAAGCAGAACTAGCAATACTACCCTACACCTGGATGCTGTGCCCACACTAACTCCTGACTTACAAGCAGTGCCAATAATTATGGGAGTATATCCCTTAATTTGTGTGTGATAACGTGTGCACCTCTACAAATTTATTCCCATTAGGTTAAGGGAGAATTTGTCTGGCCTTTTTGGGTGTGCATGGAAAGCACTTTGGGAAGCTGCTGGAAGATACACAGTATTAGACGTGTGCTATAGCCCAACTTTCAGCAATAATGATCCCATGAGATTGATTGCATTAACACTGCTGATTTATACCTTTTGATGCCCAGGCAACTCAAGTTTACTGTGCTCAAATGTTTGTGTCGGAGTGTTAGAAAACTGCTCCTATTAAAATCTGAATAACCTCTGCAGCACAGTCAAAGCTGAGAGACGCCTTTATACCACCTAAGACAGGCAAAAGTCTGGGGAAGCAGGACAAACATATGTTGACAGGCCCAGCCTGATTTTGTTGGTTTAAATTGGGTCAGTGGGCTAGTTTGCTTCTGGGGCAGGAGGAAAACAGTTAACTGCCTTTGTGCAATCCCACTCCCCAAGAACACCTTAGCCTGATGCAAAGCTATCCAGTGAAGGTGAAACGCTGCAAAAATATTTCCATTTTTAATAGCTGACAACAGCAACATTAAGTATTGGATTTGTATTTCTGCTATGACACTTCAGAAGATCTTATCCTGGAACACTTGTATCTGCTGACTAATTACATAAGTATTGTTCATTTTGTGTCCTTATTACCCTAAGAGTGTGTTCACAAAGTTAGTCCTGTATCTGTGACGCACATCTGAAAGAGAATAACAAAAAGGCACAGAAGCCTGGGGATTTGATTAGTTTCTTCCAAGATATTTAATTGCCATTACAGCCAGAAATATGTAATACACTAGAATATAATGTTCTTTTTTGAGGGAAAAACTTGGGTTAAACACTAGCACAAATTCCACGTGATAGCAAGCAGTCTCAGGAGTTTTAAAAAGCAGAAGATGGCAAGCTAGACTTTCACTGGTTATTTGTAGCTCCTTTTATAACTTTTGGGCACAGAATCAAACTTCAACATTCTACATAGAAAGACAGAATCTTTCTGAAAGATCTTTTACAAATCAGCAAGACTGGAAATAATTTGATAGAAGATTTACCGTGTATGCTCTTTCAGCCATTTCACTGGAAACTCATTTTGGCTTTCTCTGAGGTAGAGATAAACCACAGCTAAGAGACAGTTATTAAATCTTCTTTATACATTCTGTATGAAATATATTAAACTACAAAAATACTATATTCAAATAAGGTTAAGGGTCTGACTTAAACCCACAAAGACATGGAAATTCAGAAATACTGTGTCTCCCTACCCTTTACTCTCCTCGGTGTGGCTAGGCATTGTAGCACAAATGACTTGTGCTCACATTCCTTAAATCTCTTCTTTATGGCACATTTCTCCTTAAAGGTACTTTCTACTTTAAGGCTCTTTCAGTCTGCATCCTCTCCATTAAATTCTGCCCTGAACAGTTTGGGGTTTTTATAATTTCTTTTTTTTTAATGCTTATAGAAACATAAAAGTGAGAAAAATAAGCCAAAAGCACATAATGGTTAGTCTTAGCAAGTTGCTATTTTTATTTTTATTTTTTAACACCTAACTGACAAATCCCATGTTAATGAGAGACAGGCAGACAGATGTAGGACATGCATGACTCTCAGCAAGTGTAAACACATGCTTCATCTCTCTCCCCCACCCTGTACAGTTCTACTTATACCTATGTAAATACTGATTACATATTCCTCCAGTGAACTAAAAAGGAACTTTGGAGTTGACACTGAACGAAGATTTTTCCCGTAAAATGGCAAGGGACCTTCTTCCATGATGAACTCTTTCCCCTCTTCCTGAATACAACAGCGACCAGTGGAGGCCACACTTTATTCAAAAGAAAGGCGCTTGCAGACCGTTCTTCCGGAGGGGCTCTCAGCTTTGAAACCACCTCTTACCTTGTGGTAGAGTAGTTTGGGCCTGCTGACCTCCTGGGCGAATTGCAGATTGTGTCTTCTCAAGACAACTTAAAAGCAGGGAAATTCCACTGTGGGGAGGGGGAAGGGTAAGTTAGGAGGATGGGTATTTTTTCTACGTTCTACAATCGTGAACAAGTCTGAGTTTCTCCTTATTCTCCTCTATTTCTAGTTATTCTTTGGTTTTAATTAATAATTGCCAGTGCGTTACGCAGTCAGGCAACTATCTCCATGTAGCTCTTAATAAATCTATATGCATTCAACAAATAGTTAGAAACTTGATCATTTAAAATGTGGCTTGGGGCTTCCCCTCCACATGTTTCACAGCATGTGATTAACACACATGTTCAACTCTCCTGTACTTACACATGCTACTGAAGCGCCTGTTTTTAAAGATGAACAACCAATACTGATGATTCATTCCCTTTAAACCGGGACTTCTGTAAACTGCTAAAAAAACAGAACAAGGGCCATTCCAATAAGAAAACAGTGTTGATTACACGCTGGTAGCCGGAGTAAAGGCAGATGATTTGGAGGACATCCGCAAACATTAATCTTTGCAGTTTGACTGTGATAAAAAGTAAAACATACAAAATCTTCAAACAAATAACCCTCAACAAAACAGTGTAAGACTTTAAAATAACAACAGTGATGTATTTTTATCTTATCACAGAACAAGACACAGGATTTCAGGAATTAATAGAAAGGAAGATATTCCTTAAACAGATGATATTAAACATGTCCCTATAACAATCTCTGTTGAAGAATAAGAGCAGCAGAAACTAGTAGCCTTGATCCAAAAAAGGTATTTCTGCCTTATACAGCATAAAAGACAGACAATCAGGAATAGCTCATCCATGAGAAATGGTGATGTCCTATTGCTGCCAAGGTCAGTCAGACCTGTTGTGATACATTCTGTAAATGCTGACTCTATCACTTATAGTTTTCCAAGGACTTCTTTAACACCTAGAGATTTTTTATTTTTATTGTGGAACAAAGCTATGACACGAAACTGTCAAACTAGAAAGCCCAGAAAAGGATGACAGAGAGTTTTTATTAGATTCGAGGGTGACAGCTCCATTGAGAAAAGAACCATATAGTTAGAAGACAGGTGGTCTGAAGTTCCTGGAGATCCAGCAGGAAAATGCTGAAATCTCAGCAGAGAAAGAAATTTTGTTCTCAAGCCAGCAGTCCAACAATTTATCAGACCCCTTAAAAACTGATGGCGGATGACATGTGGATGATGTATCTGTATCAGTCTATCAGGTGTGAATGGGACTGGATTTATTTGCTACAACAGGAAGCTCTAATGGAAACTCCCAACATAGTTTTACTATGCCTCAGTCCTGACCTTCTGCACTTCAAATGCCAACTGTGCCCCCTTGTGTGGTACTTTTCGGATGGTAAAGGTAAGTCCCTGGGGAAGTAGATTAAATTCGAGCAGGCCGTTTGGCTTTTTACTTTCTCTACTTAAAAAATAAAATGGAAAAAACCCTGAAAAGATAAGCTGTAATACCTTCTAGCCCTAAAAATAAATTTTATCTCTGTGAACTCTCTGCTATATTTATATGTACTCAGAGAGAATAGAGTTTGGATCTCTCTCTCTATTAGCATTTATAATTCTGGGCTTGAAGTACTAATTAAAAGCACATAAAAGAAGGTACATAGACTACTTTTTTACATAATGAGGTGGGAGTCTCCTGTTGAAAGACCCACCTTGCTTGGAGCTTTAAGAAACATCCAAGGTATTGCTTCACAGAGACCTTGTGAATATAAAGGACAATGAAAACTGTTCTCTAGCAAAAGACATCTGAGCCAGATGAAACAGCAGAGCACAGGAAAAAAGAGGTTTTAAGTAAGCCTGTAAAGATCTCCTCATGCCAGGAGAGCTCATACAGGGGCAATTCAGCTTTATATGGGAGTTTTATCAAAAAGGAGAATGATGACATCATTGTTCTGAATCGAAAACTGATTAATCATCTGCCTGGCGTCTGTCTTGGCAGATAAAAATTCCCTTTCTGATGTTATGGAAAAATTGGTGATACAGACTAGTTCTCATGTTGTCACCTGTCTCTGCTTGTGACCAGTACTCTGTTCTGTCTTTCCTTTTTCCCAACTATTCAGCTGACACATTCAGCTGATCATATGTACATTGGTAAAATATCTGCAAATATAGATCGCTATTTTTAATGGTATCAAACAGTTTGTACAGATTTGTTCTCAAGGCTTCTGTATACGATGCAGTCCCCAGACAGCATTTACATAACTTTTATGGATCCTCACTTTTTGAAGGAAAAACCAAAATGCCTTTAGGTTGGCTTTTTAAATTGCAAAAATAAATTGTTGAAAACACAATTTTCCTTAAAAAACCCCCTAAGTTTCTGAAACCCCAGTACGGTCCTCCAGTGTACTTCAGAAAAAAAAAAATAGCATGAAACCAAAATTCCCGATCCCTTATACTCTAGATGTTTCAAGATTGATTTAACAAGATAAGTGGAAGAGGGGAAAATTGGCAACCTTAACACTTGGGTATATCTTGCAATTGAGAACTATCATACACCATACTGTGATGTATTTTTGAGCCTTCCTGCATACCATGTGGACAGTGTATCTCATCTAAAATCACTTGATAAGATAGGCAATATGGGAAGAGGAAAAAAGGAACTTCATGTTTCCCTTTGTTTCTCTGACCATGAGAAATAATTTGATTCTAAGGCCCAGTGAAATGTCTTCTTTCAAGACTGGCCTACCTTTTGTGTGTCTGCAAGGCCACAATCAGTTTGGTACCTTGAATTGAACCAGCTGGCAGTGCCTTTGAAGCATACGGGAATGGATCGAAGCTGCAAATATGCAAGGTGAATTGTACATTTTTATACTTCTCTCATGGTTATTTAAGATCTTGATTTTGTGAGAATTACAGAGATGAGAACAATTTATTTCCATGCAAGTGTGATAATTTGGGGCTGGTCATTTTCACCACAAAGGAATTAAACAAGACAGAAGCAGTGGCTAAAATAATAAAATAGCTGCCTCTTTCATTACATGTTTGACAACACTTGATTTGACACACTATTAGGTAGCATTGCAAACTGTTTAAATACTCCTAAACACATATCACCGCAATTAAGCTTTGATGCCATATTGCAAATATTTTTGTTTAAATATACTGATTTATGCTTACTTATGAGTGCATACCCAGAACGTCAGCAACACTTAAAATGAATCAATTTCTTAAAGGATTTTAATTCATTCTGATGAAAAGACCAGATTAATTACTTTGTTTTAAATATGCTGTAATCTTAGCATCATTATCTTTTGCATCTTCCCAGATCCAAGTGTCATACCCAGTTTAAGGACATGAAACAAAACATCCACACAAAAGGGACAGACCCTTCATCCTATTATTATTTAATTAACTACTCTCTAGAAATTGATAAGCATTGAGCTTTGTTCTGAAAGGTAAATAGTCCTATGCATCAGTAAGTAAAGCAAAAATTTCAGCAGGAGGGATTTTCTCAGCAAAATCTCACGGCTCCCCTTTTAGCTCATCTGGCCCTCCTAGCTCCCAAACACAGCCCTCAAAACAAGAAGCAAAATGATTTTTCCAACCCAGCTGTTCTTAAATATGTAAGAGAAAACTTTTCTTTAAAGAAGAGCCAAGCTCATGAAAAGAGTCTTGTGGCACCCATGTATAATAAATAATAAGCCATCATCACAGTCTCACATTTCCTTCTTCCTAGGGAAATCAAGAAATCTTCTCTTTATAAGAGATGATCAGACATCTTCGTCTGGAGATCCCATGTAAAACTGCGTATAGACGTATGAGATTAAAACAAAACGATGTCGGTCTAGATTATTTTTTCAACTAAGATACCTGCATTTGTCTTTGCCTGAGAACATGATTTACGCCTACTGATGGCCCCCCGATATACTAGATGGAGCAGCTGGGTGAGACATTAGGACAGACAAGAAAATGACCTGTCATCTCAGATGTACTTACTTGTGTCCTATAGTTCTGACGGCCTGACCATTGCAGAGCCTCTATGAGAACATACGAATTGCTAGATGGGTGCAGACTGAGGGTCTGCCTTGCCAGCACTCTGCCTCGAACGATGGCTCTAGGTGTGACAGCCTGAACCGAGAGCCAGCGTGTAAGATACTTCTCCCCATCCCCTACCCCAGTGTCTCTACCTCCAGCTATTTTCAGCTCAAAGGAGTTGCTGATCCATTTATGGTTTGTCTAGCTAATGACCTCCTTAGGCCTTCAGGCTGCTGCTATGTAAACTTCTTGCATCCACAATGCTGTCTGGCAAGGAATGCCGTATGAGTTCTCCATTGTATGGAGAATATTCATACTACGTAGTCTCACTCCAGCAGACAGCATTTAAAAGAATAAAAACTTTTTTAGTATCAGCAGATACAGATCATGTTTCTCAAGGCATTTGTTCCTATTTATAATAGAAAACCAATGACACTCTTCTCATATGCTGGTATAGGAACCTCTTTCAGGACTATTTTGGAGACATTCACTTAAATGTTGAATGGCTTTAAAAACTCAGTGCCCTTCTGAACAAATGTTCTTTCCTTTTAAGCTTCTAAAAACTGATTCATGCTTTTTAATCTGCCGCAACTTTTTTCTAGAAAATGCACTTATATGAGCTGAAGTGGCCGAGTTTGATACACCATTGAATTATCCTGGAAAGGGCCTTGGTTTCTCAGTCCACAGAGGCAAAACCTGCAATAGTATCAGCATTTTCAGTTCCAGTCTCCACAAATGCATCATTATTCTGAAAACCCCAGAGAAAATGTCCCCTACAAAACAAAAGAAAACTTAATGGATTAATATACATAGATTTTTAATTTTTACAAACTGTACAGATAACTGCCACAAATCTCAGGTGTTTTCACCATCTTGATGATTAAATCATCTCTGTAAGTAGCAGCAAAAATTTTATAACCTCTCAGGGCCTGCATCATTAAGTACTGAAAATAACTTGAAGTGCTGTGCAAAGCAAATGGTATAGTTGTAAACTCCTACAGACTCCTAGGAACTTGAAGCCTTTCTTAAGGCAATAGTCAGTAATATTTCATATAAATAAAGAGGCAAATATCTGCTTTTACCAGCTCTGCATTAGCTTCGCTGTACCTACATACACCCCATATGCACCTGCATACACCCGTCGCCCAGATCAACCCTTCTAGAATCAGTATATCTCTACCACCTTTCTCCACAACAGGCTGAAAACTAATCCATGGTCCACAAATAACAAGTTTCTCAAACAGCAGCTTTGCACTGCAGAGCTTGCAATCTGTCTCCCATTCACTTTGTCAAATTATGGTCCACGTATCAGCCATTTGCAGCAGTGATATATCTGTCAAGCGTCAAGCACATTTTTTGCAAAGGAAAGTCTTTTTTAGGATTTTTTAACTTTCAAAATGTCTAATCCCAAACATGCAAAATAATGAGTCAGATGCCAAAAAATCATGAGTTGTTTTTTTTTTTTTAAATATGTTAATGTCTTTTCCTTTGCTTTCTGGAGCTTTTTCTGGGTCATGTTTTCAAGCTTTTCTCCAAGGCCATAAGGGTTTCAAACATGATTAAAAAGAAAGCAACTGAGATCCTTTTGTAATTGTATGTTTAAGGAAAACATTTATTGCCATCAAACTTAAATTGTGTTGAACTGACAACCAAGAATCTTCAGAGATATTTTTCATCAAATAATCCTGAAAAAGGAATATTGCTTCAAACCTGTTTTCTCTAGAGTTTTGTTTACATTACTTATGTATTTTTTCCAGATAATTAAGCTTTAATGAACACAGGTTGTTAGACATGGAGGAAAGTCATGACTTAACACTATCTTGAAGGACTCTTTACAATATCAAAATATCTGAGGTACAGATTATAGAACCTCACACAAACAGGGATTTCTTCACCTGCAGTTTGTGATTTGCTCCCCCTTAATACTGAGTCCCCTTGAAATCTTTACTCTGAATTTTTTTTTAGTGTCGAGAAGACAGTTTCATGTGACAACATGCATTACAAACCTTCTTAAAAGTTCTTCCGATTCCAACTGTTTTGTAACGGAACTGTTCACGAGTATTTGATAAAGGTAACCATTCCTGTTAATTGTCATCATCTCAGCTTATTTGTGTGGCACTCACTAATTTGTTTTTATTTAAAGAGGCAAGGGCATTCCTTTCTTTTCATGACACAATTCCTCTGTAGGGCACTATCTAAGCTCAGTATAGTGTCCTTCCTGTATTCTTTCTCTTCCATCCTTTCTGTCCTGATTAAAACTACCAGAGACTCAGCAGGAAACTCAGCAGGATTCCTCATGGTGTCTTGAAGTCACCCTTTCTTTCATTATTTTTGGCTGTTAAACCTTGTTGTGCCCCTCAATCCCTCTCCCCCATCCCACCGGATTCCCAACTTTCCTTTGTCAGCACCCTTGTTTGCAGCCTATCGTGCTACTCTTCATCTTCACTATCCCATTCTCTTCCCCTTCCTTCCTTCCTCTCAGTTCGCCCGTCTCCTGAAGTTTCCCTCCTCCATCCTGCTGCGAGGAAGACTGCGCCTGGGGTCAGTACGGGCGGCAGCACGGCCAGGCCCAAGCACTAGGATCTAAGAAGGCAGACCCCAGCTGATGAGGTATTTCACAGGTGGTTTTCTTTACTTTTTACTTGCTTCCCGATTTCTGAAGCGTGCACATGGATCACAGTTTATTTCTGCCACCACAAACTCTGGGTGATGGATTCCATTCTGCTGGGACAGAAGATGAAGGGCTCACCCAACCCGCCGGGCCCTGCCTGCAGCTCGACCCTGGTCAGCCTCACAGACTGCCAAGGAGCCGCGGCACGGGGCGCCTGACCCGGCCTTTGCAACACGGCCGTGGAGACGGGCCGGGGGCTCTCATAGAGGCACCGCCAGGGACCTGCCCGCGGCCACGCTGGCAGCCTGTGGCCGGCCCACGGCGGAGTCCGGGGCCCGAGCCAAACCCCTCGCTCCCCCGCCGCCGCCACGGCCACCCCGCCCTCCCGCCTCCACGCGGGCCCCGGGCCGGGCCGGGCCGGGCCGGGCCCAGGACGCCGCAAAGGCAGGCGGCCGACGGGATGCCATAGTAACCGGCGGGGGGCCGGGCGGCGCCGGGGGGCCGGGCGGGGAAGGCCGGGTGGGAGAGGGCGGGGACGGCGGCGGGATGGCGGGCGCGGCAGCGCCCCCTCTCCGCCACTCCCAGCCCCGTCCCCGGCGGCCGCAAATGGCTCTTCCTTCGCCGGCCCCTTTGTGTGAAGCACACTCGGAGCAGCGACTCCGCCGGCGGAGTGCGCCGTGTCCTTTGCCGCCGCCCGCCCAGCCGAGCCGAGCCGAGCCGAGCCGAGCCGAGCCAGGCCGGGCCCAGCCAAGCCGAGCCCAGCCCAGCCCAGCCGAGTCGGGCGGCGCGGGGCGGCCATTCCGGCGGGGCGGGCGGGCTGCCTCGCCGCTCCCCCCGGGGGTGCGCGGGGGCCCCGGCTGTCGCCTCCCCCCCCCCCAAATCCGGCCCTGCTCCCCACGGTGGAGGGCGACCAAAATACACCGCCACCAAACCCACCCAAATAAATAATAGCAAGAATAATAATAATAAAAAAAAGAAAACGGGAAAAGAACAGAGGGAGCGAGGGAGAGGGAGGGAGGGAGGGAGAAGCGAATCAACTCCGAGACTCCCATAAAGAGAGGCACACACGGAGCTAGCGCCCCGGTGCCGATGCGTGGGGGAAACAATAAGTACTCGAAGTTACCTGCCCTGCCGTAGAAGAAGGAGGGTTTGTTGATTCTCTCGCAGACATCTGCAGACCGGTGCTTTTTTGGAAGAGGGCTTTTTTTTTTTTTTTTTTTTTTCTTCTCCCTCCTCTCCTCTCTCTCTCTCTCTACAAACCACAAACGGATGTGAGGCAGGGAAGGTGTTTCTTTGACTACTGAAGTCAGGCACCTCTTTTTTATTCTTCTCAGTCTTGTTGTGTGTCCCCCCCTCCCCTCACACACACACACACACACACACTCACGCACACCCCTTTTTGCACCAACATTAACGACAAAAAGAAAAGGAGTTTGCTTGATGTTTTAGTGAAATGGACGTAAGATTTTATTCACCACCTCCTCAGCCTGCAGCCGCTCCTGATACGCCTTGTTTGGGACCTTCCCCCTGCCTGGACCCCTACTATTGCAACAAGGTGACTCGTGTTTTGTGTCGTCCGAGGTGTTTTATCTGTGCTGTCGATTGTGCTGTTGTCGCGGCGCGTTGCATGAGCGGGCGCAGCGCTTTTGGGCAGCCGCGCACCAAGTTCACCGGCGAGGCGCAGAGGGCAGCGGCACCCGCCGAGATTTGGGGTTTGGGGGGGGGGGGGGCGCAGTGCCGCCCGCCCCGGAGAGGTGCCGCCGGGACACGCACCCGCTCCCCTGCCGGCACCCCAAATTAAAACCCCGGAGTAGTTTGGGGGCGGGCGGCTGGAGCGGGGGGTGGGGGGGTGAGTGGGTGGGGGAGGCATTTTCCATAATATGTTCCCTTTTGGAGAAACAGCGTGGACGAGGATGTTGATGCGGAGGACTTGGATTTCTAGGGCTCCTTTTAACGAGACAGATCGCGCCCGCCACAATCCGGCAGAAACTCTCTGCCCCGCCGCGTACCCTGCAGTTCATGTGTCAAAGCGGTACTCGGCCGTGCCGGGAGCACGTCTGTCTGTCTGTCTGTCTGTGCGGCATCTCCGTATACATACACACACACCCCTCTGTATATGCACTGTAAAGGGTGACAAGTGGGGCCAGAACAGGAGCTCGACTTTGTCCCGGCTGTGCAAACTGCCTTCCCAATTTCTCTGTAACTTGACTGAACCGCTGCAGACGGGGTCAGTGCCTGAGGAGAGCTAAGTTTTAGGTCCCCGAGCCCTGGGGAAGGAGGAACTGCAGAGGAGGCTCGCGCTAGCCCAAATCCTGCGTTTGGTTACGAGAGTTTGGTGCCGCGAACCCGGAGCACTTCGCGATACTTTTGCTACCGAGCCAGGGGGCTGGGGCTCCTGCATTGCTGCTGCTTCCGTGGCCGGGGCCAGCTGGTGCTTTATGCGTGAGCTGCACTTTCTCTGCTGTTACGGAACGGGCTTTGCACATGAATAAAACGCTGGCCGTAGGAAATTAACCAGAAAGTGCGAGCTACCCAGAGCACTTCTTGAGCACACCCCCGCCGGGGGAGAAAGCTGCGAGCGAGCGCTTCCCCAAAGATGGGTTTTAAACCTGTGCGCTGAGCCGTTTGTTTTAAGAAACCCGCCGTGGAAGCCTGTGGCGGGCTGCAGCAGATGGTTTTGTGTTTGGGTTTTGGGTTTGTTGTGGGTTGTTTTGTTTTGTTTTGTTTTGTTTCCCCAGCGTAAACTCCGCCGTGCGCAGGGCTGGCCGCCGGTGCGGAGGGGCATCCCGCATCCTGCGTGGGGCATCCATCCCATCCCGCCGCGGACAGCCTGGTTCCGCGCTTGGCTATTGTCATGAGGGTCTCACGTGTCAGAGAGATGTTCAGAGCCGTCTCTTTCATTCCGGGCAGCTGGCTCGATTCAGAGATAAACAGCAAAATTGCGTGTTTCTCTGCTCAAGCGCGGAGGCTGCAGCGGCGGGGTGAAGCCCTCTCAGTTTTCAGGAAAGATTTCCCACATGGTCTCATCTACCAATCACAACAGAAAGGACCAAATTCATCCTGGCTGCATTTCACATATACTCAATGGAGTTATAGAACTCAGGGGTAAATCTGGCCCTTTGTGGTGGATGCCTAAGGATATTTCGAGAGGGATCCCAGAGGTATGACTGTTAGTGGTGTTTCGAGTAGCCGCGTTTTGCAGCATCTGGCAAACCTGCCCTGTAGATCGGAAGTTTGTGCCAGGAGTGAACTTTGTTCAGCAGGAAGAGTCCAGATGGGTAGGAGCCTGTATGTGTGCGTTAATTTTTTGCAAGTGCCCTGACTAATCCTGAGGCTACTGCTACCTTTCCTCTGTGGCTTGCCGTTATTTTCTCTATTGTCTGTTTTTGTAAACTGTAACCATAAAGTGTTGCCAAGTGAGAGGCTTGCGCTAATATGAATGACTTAAGCACCAAAGTGTCTGAAGACCCATTTGGCAATGAAACTGGACAAACGTTATTAAACCTATCAGTGATTTAAAGCTTCAAAAAGAAGGTAATGACTTGAATACACATTTCACTCATCATTCTTGAGATAGTGGACCAGATTTAATTTAAAAGTTAAATGCTTTGGAAAATCAGGAATTACTTTAATATATTAAATCATTTTCCAATTAAGTTCCTTAAATCATTTTTGGTGGGTTGCACTGCAAATCGAATAAATTAATTTAGAAAGTCATTTTGAGGATTTCTTTACTAGCTGGTTAAAGCTTCTTTTAAGTCATGCCATGTATGAGGGAGCAAACTGTTCTTTTTAAATGCAAATGAGACACTCATTCTGTAGACAAGTTGCAACTCTTCTATTTCACTTTGCCTGAACTGATACTGTGCTTAAAAGTGCACAGTCAGAAGACATATGTTTTATGCTTGGAAAAGACTTCCCAGGAATGTTTCGATATAAGATACCGAACATAGGACAAATGTCTTTTTCAGATGTCTTTGCCACTGACCATTGATTACGTTAAATGGACAGAGCAGGTTTGCCAGGCCCCTTGGAGGCATGCATTTACTGAACATTTCCTTTTTCACCCCCTTCACTCTCTCCCTTCGCCCAGCATGATTAACATTGCTGTGAAAACTTATCTGACTTGTTCTAAACATGTCATCATGTTACAGTATTGCTCTGTCACTCATTTTCCTGCTGTGTGTATTTAGGGAGTTGGAAGGGCGTGAGGCCTGCAGAATTTTGTGTTCAGGAAGTTTGGTTGAGTGTTTGCTCTTGACCTCTCCCAGGAAAGGAGACGATGGCTGGAGTGTGATGGGTCTGTGTTCTGGGTTGGAATGGTGGTCTTGATTAGGTCTTTACCTGCAAAACTCATTCAGAACTGGATCTTGTTTCTTGCAAAGTGAGTTAAAGCTTGCTTTGGGCACTTACTAGTGGATTTGGCCCTTGTTTTCATACCTGGTTTGGGTTTTGTTTTGTTTTGTTTTGTTTTGTTTTTAACAAATATGGAAGATATTGATTATTTACATTTAAGTCTGCTTGAGCTCCTGGTATTTTAGAATGTATTCCACAAAAACGCTTTAAAGTTTCCAAATTTTTCTGTTAGCATTAGGTTTTTTTCCTGTCAGATGATTCTTCGTAGCGTATGAGTGAGTTCCCAGGCACCTACATGGGAGGTATTGACAGTGCATTTTTCTGTAGCCAAAGCAAAATGCAATAACGTAGATTCAGTTGCCTCTTACCTTAAAATTTTCATTTGGCAGGCGTTGTTTCAGAAGACTGCTTAGATCTTTATTTTATAAACCTAAAATAGCATTCTAAGCATCTTAGCCTAATATTTCTGTATCTGCTGTGAAAGCTCATTATACTCTGCCTATATTGTTATGCAGGCTTTTCCTTGTTTCTCTCACATTACCCATGGAGAAAGAAAAGTGAAAGAACAATGCAAACAATGTTGGTTATGACAACTGTGTGAGGTATCTCTTATACAAACAGGCAGAATAGACGGTATGCTGCGGTATATAGGTCAGCCTTTGAAATAATGTAGAGGAACTCTTATGTTGGACAGACAGATTTAGAGTTGCGGTTGTACTGTTTGTCTCTTGAAACTTCAGGCACAATTGCATTTCAGACATTTACAGGCTACTAAGAGTAGTTGGTTCAGCTGAAGTTTAAGAAACATCACGTTCCTTAATTGAGTCAAATGCTACGAAAGAAATAAGTTTGAGTGTCTTAATTTGATAGAAGAATATGGTGAGGGATTTCAAGCTACTTGAAGAAGTCAGATGATAAGTTTAAATGTGTATGTAGAGAGCAATAAATAACATCCTTGAGAGTTTCCATATTGAAGTGTCACCTCCAAAGACCGCTTCAATCGGTACTGTAAGAAAGATTGGTATATTTTCATATTTGCAACTTTACAGTGTTTTCAGATATCTGCTCACATAAAGTGCAGTTATATAATTATAGTTTGACACCGCTAATGACAGGGATGCTGACCCCTGCCAACAGTAGGGAGAAAATAATGGTCTTTACTGCTCCCAATGGTTAGCCTTGCAGAATTATGCACTGGATTCTTCTGTGATTTGCTACCTGGTTCAAAAATACTGGAGCCTACAACTCATCTTTCTTGTATTCACTGGTAGTTGTCAGTGCAGTGGAAAAATACAGCCAGACAGCAGAGGTAGAATGATAGACTGTAGTTGTTTTTAAAAAGAGGAATACAGAGGAAAAAAGAGAGAGAGAGAAGCAAAGCCCTTCAAAATGAAAACAGCGGCGTGACATTGGGTAGAAGTGGATAAGGAGATATAATACAGTGCTTTGTAAGCAGGTAACAATCCTGCTCGTAATCAGAATTCCATGGAGTAAAAGTGCATATATTTATATACAGTGTTTAAAATAATTTATTGTGTAAGCTTAACCCCACCACAGAGACTAAGTAAAATGTTCCATGGCTGTTTACAAAGTGTACATTATTTCCAGTGGCTTGCTTCTATCCACTCTCTATCTGAAACTCAGAATTGTGGAAAGCCAGTGCTGGGAAGGACAGCTCTAAAGCTGAAATGCTGTGTTAGTGTTTTGGCAGGATTTTAGATTATGCTCATCTGATAGATCACCATTTGTTTATTCTAGGTCTATTTTTCTTTCCTTAAGACAACTTCCTTGTCCCCTACTGCATTAGAATCATACTTGAAAGTTGTTTGTGCCTTTTAAAGGAAAGATGAAGCAGTTACATTAGTGTTGACTGTTGATTTTTAAGTGTTAAGTGTTTTAATTTTAGAAAATACCACATAGGAATAAGGTAAATGGACTTTTTTCCCTGGGTTTCTTGACTATAGAATATAGTCTCAGAGTTACAGGAAAGCATCAAGTGTGCCTCCGTAAATTCCAGCGTTTCAGAAAAGAAGTGGTCCCAATTTTAGTGGAACACAGAAAATGAGTTATGTATGTGCTTTTGAGAAATCTTTCTCAAAGATGTTCTATAAACCAAAGCATTCACAGTCATTCTTTTTTTTTTCCTTTCTGCCAAACACCAGTCAGTACCTTGAGAGAAATTATGTTTTATTCTCTTACCAGAGTGATGTGTTTCATCTCTAGGGCATTAACCCTCAACCAGCCTATCATGAGGTCTTCTGAAAAAAGTGGAAACTGTAAACTATTCAGAATACTGAATTAGCTAAACACTACAGTGCATGCAGTACCTTTGGTGTTTACATTAAGCCAAAGAGCAGCTGGAGCTGCATTTAAGGACTTAAGGAGCTGATACTGTGGAGGAGTGCGCAGTCCCAACTCCCCTTGAATTTAGTGCATGTTGGGGACGATCACACTTTACCAGGAAGAACTGAGCACCCTCCTGCCCGCAGATTCCCATCTTAGCAGGACCTTCTCCTCTTGCTAACACTGTACAGAAGCACCGGAAAATGAACTATGTTTAAAATATGACTTTATATTAAGCAGAGGAATGTCCTCATCACGATAGGGTTTAGATCAAAATTCCTGGATGTTTAAATCCTGTATTGATGGCAGATACAACAAAGCTTAGACAGTGGAAGTAAAAAGCTTCCTTTGACTGCTCTCTCAGCACGGCTCAGGAGTGACCTGAAAGCACCACTTCTTGTGGTGAGAGAGTAGTCCCTGGATCAATGGAGACCTTGGCTTCTGGAACTGACAGCGGTGGCAATTAGTGGCAGCTTTGTTTGTCTTTTTGAAGTGGACACATGCTCTGTGGATGTCTAGCATGGGCTGCATACACTAAAATACTTACTTTAAACATAGCCTAACCAATTTAAATATTTTGTGGTTGCAGTTAGACTAGGTGTAGTTGGACTAGTAGGTCCCTTCCAGCTGAAGTAGTCCTATTCTATTGTACTGTTTTAGTTACCCAGCTAGGTACCAGTTTTCTGCCCAAGAAGTGATTTCTCATTAAAAACGCTGAGTTATAAACTGCTCCAAAACATGGTTTATAGCGGAAGCGCCAAATGACTGTTAATTATAGCAGTGCTTCCAAAATACTTTCAGACATGGAATTCACATCAACCTGAATGAGATTTTCTTGATCATAACATTTTTCCCTACAGCATTCAGTTGGAAAATGGCAACACTGCATTATTCTATGGTTAGGCACAGATTATGTAGCATTAGCAGCAGCAACAAGCATCGCCCTTCCACAGCAGCAAGTGCACAGAAGAAGATCTCATCTCCCCTTCCCCTGGAATATCTGCATTTTATGCTCATTGGTGGTGATCAGTTTTAGGTTAGTAAGGCAGGGCATCAAATAAAAAGTTTAGCTGTTGACTTAGAGGGTCAAAATTAAAATAATTTTTCAGCAGAGATCTTGGTGCCACTGGCGTTTGTAATGTCCGTGGTTTTCTTTTGCTTCTTATGTTTGCAGTAAGTAGTTTATTTTTAGCATTTGAATTTCATATGGCTCTACTAATATTTATATTTTATCTTTCAATTGCACATATGCTAACACTGTTTCTGAACTGTTCATTTAGTATTTCTCACTGGGCTGCTATTTGATTTGCTGTAGGCCCTCATAGTATGGTTTCCTCCCAAGAAACACACTGCTTTCTAAGTTACAAAACATACTTGAGTTACATGAGCATCTGAAAAATCCAGGTTAGTGGAAATGTCAGAATGTTTTAGCACTCACATTCTTGAATGTTAAACTGCTCTCTACCAATCAGAAGTGGCACGAGTGGCTTTTTTCAAAGGTACTGCTGGCTAAGCATGGAAATTGAGCTGCTGTGGTAGTACTTCTGTCTCCTGCTATTGTTGTTGATGATTATATGGTCTTAAAGGTTAAATGGAAGTTACTGTATGGTTTTTTTGTTATATTAAGGAAATTTGCAGTGAAGTCCAGTTACTTATTTGATATGCAAGAAGAAATCAGAACTCTGAAATCAGACAGTGATAACCTGTACTTAGGGAAATGGGTCAGTAAGGGACGTAGGAAGTCTACAATGTGAAGCAAAAGATTTATCCAGACAGTTCCTGCCAGAAGAGTGAGAAGATTATGTATATGTATAAATTCCTATTGTATCAATGCTACTCTATATGTATACACACATATGTTTCTGCTTCATTATATATTGCTCACTTTGAAGAAAGTGAACTTACTCTGAGACTCCGTCATTTCTACCCTGTATTATACGTAGATGGCTTCGAAGTCGTATTCTGGTTGCAGTTGCCAAAAGTGCGTAGTTTTGAGTTCATGAATAAGGGAAAACATTTGTTTCATATACAATCATGTTTGCATCAGACTGAAATAATAATAAATAGTAAGAGGAAAAATAGTGGTAAAAAGGGACTTTCAAAAAAGTATAATTTATCATTTGGCAGACACAGTTGTGAACATTAGTCATAGAAACCTGCAGATAGTAGAGGCTTAATATCAAAGCTAATGATTTATTTTATGTTAATGACTTTCTGCTAGGGCATAAAAGACTGCTCATAATGGACTCTCAGTGCTGTGTTCAGTTGCGAAAGCTAATGGGATAATCTTACCCAAAATTAAGCTTTCTGAAGTAAATCATGGTGTTATTTTTTCAAGTTAACTCTTGAAAATGTATTGGCAAACTGACTTTTGCAAGAACTGCTTGTAATCTTGATAGGAAAATATAAGGCAAGGTATTTTTTTTCATGAGAGTTTTCTTAATTGTGCTGGAAATGTCTGTTTGGGTTCTTTTTACAGTTCTGAAGAATAATATTAATGATGTGGAGGTCATTCACGTCAGTGGTTTTAGCATAGTGCAATAAGTTCTTGTGAGGCACAGTTGCTTTTGCAGGTTGAACAAAGGAAAAGAAGAATTATTTTTCTAGGGGCCTGGCCAGTAATTTGCTAAATGGTAGTAAAACCCTTAGTTTGCATTGAGAAGTTTTTAAAATCATGTTTACAATTAGTTATAACCAACATTATATTTCAATAAGAGATAATTTGCCTACTAAAGTTCACATAATGTGCTAATCATGTCTAGTGGTTAATAAAGGCCTCCTATCTCACTCCCCTGATGGCTATAAAAGGCTATTATGTTCATGGCAGCAGTTCAGGTACAGCTGCTGTGTGTTAATAATGCATCATTGTCCCACTAATAAACACAGCAAAGGTCAGCAACCCTGAGCACCTAAAACACCTATTCTCTTTCCAAAATATTTATTAACACCTTAATGGCATATCTATTCATTTTGGTTAGGATTATATCAGTTAATGACCTTCATGGAATCCCGTGTGTTCAGGTTTTGCAACCTACATGCTGTTGTGGGCTGTTGCACTCATCTTTCCTCCTAAACATTTATCTTTTATTGCAACTGTGTGCTTTTTCTTTAACTTAAGATTAGCATTCCATGGTCACTTTACGATTAACATACTTTGTTACTTAGTTTGGCAACTGCAGTTTTTTTCCTCAGCTAATTTAAGATTAGAGGCTGAATTTTCATTAGTTAAGACACTTTGTAGAAATGGTAACTATCTGCTAAAAAACTACGTGATTGTGTAACACGCATTCACACATGCACACACGCACACACAGAGAGATGCATGTGTACGTGTGTGTATATATGAGCAGTAATACCTCTAGGTTCCATATGTAATTTTATACTAGTGACTTATGTTTTCCTTTTTAGCATAGATAGCTGTATTCATAAAGGTTTTTTAAAATGCATTTTCTACAGACAAAGAACATACTCACATGGGATTTCCATTTTGCCAAGGAAACATGCAAATCAATAGGCCAGCACTTATCTGCATTAAAATTAGGTATACTGTAATTTATGGGTGCAGTGATATTGTATTTGTCTTGCATAGCCTCAGATATTCTTTAAGGTAGCCTGGCTATGTGTCCTTAGAGAAAAGCAAAAGTGTTAATTGAACAAAATCTCATTTTCTCATCTTGTAGTATTGCCTTTTGTTTTCTGTTACTCATTTTGAAAACCTGATGGGTTTTTTTTGTGCTGTGTGATTTACAAACAAATGTTCAGAGGGCAGAAAAATACCACTACACTTCCATCAAGAGAAATGAAAAAGCTTAACTAGCTGACGGGTTTCTATTTGGTGTAGCACATAGCTTCAATGACACATTTGTCATGCTTTAAATATATAATACATACAATAAAATATGTACAGGCACAGTTGTGATATATGTAGTGTCTGGCTCCATTGCTATTGTTTGTAGTCTCTACGGTTGTCATACATTGTTCTTTGCACATCATACCCTTACAGCAGAATTTGACACAATTTCTATCTTTCAGTCCTGCACCATTTTCATTGCACAATATACATGAGTTTGACAGGGTGTGTTGAGGACAACTCTGGCAAGCAATTGATATTTTGAAGTGGCAAGCGTTTCAGCAGCTGCCTGCTTGTGAAAAAGGAATGATAAGATATACTGTATTGTTAGTTTCAGGCAAAGCATTAAGGTTTAAGCTCTGTAAAAATGTACACATTATTCGTCAGTGGTGAAGCAAGCCTTTTATGTTTTTTAGAGCTTAGCTCTCTGGCTGATGTGAACTAGAATGACATTGGTTTAATGGTCAGTAAATGAATAGGAGTACTTTGAATTTGAACTGCTGCCAATTTTGCACCGACAAAGAGACTGACAAAAGAAAGATTTTATGTGAAAGAAAAGCACAAGCAATGTTTGGGGAGGTGGGGAGAGGGGTAGAGGAACCCAACAGAAATATTCTCCAATGCAGCCTTGTAATGATACTAAAATTGTTAAAACACATCCATTTTGCATGGCTCATCGACTACAAACCTAAGCTGTTTCATCTAATGTTCTTTAAAACCTGTTGTATACACATAGTCTTTTAGAATATATTCATATGGAATTTACAGTGTGTTTTTCTAAATACCACACTGTGCCCTGAAGGCCTGTTGGCAGAACATCAGAGTTGTCCACTGCTGGAGTTCCCAAGTCTCTCTCTATCTGGTAGTGGGAAATTGTAGTTTAATCAGTTATGGCACTTTCAGTGTGTAACATTCATTAGTAAGGCAATTTGTCATGACTGTTAATAGTCAGGATGCATCTGCTCTCTCTTCAGTTACGGAGCATGATAAGCAAGAGGGCAAATATTTCAATATCTAATAATATTAACATGTCTGAAAACTGTAGTTCAAGGTTAGTGCTCAAAACACAAACAGCAGTTTAATAATGACCTATTTGTTTTTACTGGTTTTACCTTTACAAATTTGATTTTTAAAGTACCCTAATGGTCTTATGAGTTTTACATTTTCTAAGTGGGTATTAGAAAATAAATGTTCGCATCTTCAGTGTTTATCAAAGACTTTTCCTCTATTATAATAAATTCAAAGTTAGGATATTTTCAGAGGGTTGCAAATACTTTTAATTGACCCACATCATTTTCCAGTGTGTCTGTAATAAATTGTTCACAGTATCATTTTTGGCAGTAGCAGGCCCCTTACAGTGTTAGTTTTCTGGCTGGGCAGCTTATAATGTTATGAAAGATACTCAGTGCCTACCAAATAGACAACATGCAATTAGAAAAATTTTCTCTTCTAGATAAAAACTGGCTTGTAATCATTGCTCATTGTTCTAAATATGAAAGGTTAAATTGTTTCCTGCAGCCAAGAAAGGTTAGAGGGGTTTTTCACATGTATCTGATAACCCTCATGTATTACATAATATGATAGCTTCACACACAATAGCTTTGTGACACATTTTAATTTTTATTGAAAAGCCCCCCAAATTTTAACATAATGATTTCTTTAGAAACCAAGCCCAATCTTGGTAAAATCCGTTCTTGCTCGTAACAAAAGCTGTTACTGTTTAAGTTCCTGTTCAGCAGTTAGTTGGTACGCTTCACTGGATGTTGTCAAAAAGGCTTTTCTCATGATTGACAACCCCGTAGGAATGTGAATGGAGATTTTAATTGCATATCATGTGTCCATATCAGAGTGAGTGGATTCACTGACTCTGCTTAGCTCCATATCTCTACAAGTCAGCCATGCCAAAACACTTCTTTTTTTTAAATCAGCAATTGATATATTTTCCAAAGAGAGAGAAAAAGGGCATGTGAGTGAAGAATGGACTGTAAAGCAAAAGATTCCTGTGAGTTTTGGAAGAAAAATGTTTGCAATAAGTTTTCAGAATGTTTTAACACAATTAAGAGGTATTTTGATGATGTAAATTAATTTAAAGTCTGTGTTGGCCAAAGTCTGCTAGAATATATTTTTCTTCTGGCATTTGCTAGCAGAAGTGTGTTTGTCTTTTTACTTTTTTTCCCCAAGAGTACTTTGAACAAAATCAGTTGAAAAAAAAGCAAGTGGAAAAATTTACTGAGCCAGGCTGTCCTTGCGTCTTGCACCTTCATAGAGAACATGGGGAAATGGTGGCGGTTTCTTCATATGTGTGGGAGATAATGGGCTTTCCCATTTGCACTGGATTTGATCCACATTCTTTGGCCAACACTGTTACTTTAGGGGGAGATTTACCTAGGTAAGGACTGGCAGGAACCTCAGTTTTGAGTCTGATAGTAAAAGTGAATTTTGATATCAACTCTAATGCAACTTAAAGAGTAATTTTTTTCTCAAGAACAGTAAATGATACATCACTGCAAATGACTCTGATAAATAGACCTCAACATTTTCCATAGCCAAGAACACTGCAGGTGAAAATGACAAAGCCAAAGATTCGTTATTATGAGTAGTAATTAGATTTTGTTGTCTCAAATTAGATCCCAGGTTTCATTTTACATCAGAAACCCCAACATTGACTGTCTTTTTTTTCAAAGCTCATAAAGCATCGGCAACTGAAAGCACAGCTACAGTACAGTTGTGGGGAGCTTTTAGCTGAGTTAGGGTTTTGTGCCTGTACAGGGACATTGAAATCGAAAGGGGGATGACAGTTGCATATTTCTGGGAGGACCCCTGGGAAGGAATTGTTACTTAGTCAAAAAGTTTCTTTCCTGGTTTGTCAGTGCTCTCGGATGAAAAGCAAATTGACTGTGTTTTGCCCTTTGTCTAGGGCCAACTCGCACTTTCAGGTTATATTCGTGTAATGTGTGGGAATGGAGGATGCCAACCACTTGTTGAATCTTAAGGCTACAACAGCAAGGCACATCACCTGTGACAATGTGTGTTTAACATTGGCACCTGGACAGAGCGTATTAACTCTTGTGTTGGACTAACATGTATCGCCAGTTGGATCTTGAACATCAGTAAACTCTTAGGAGTGCTTAAACACTATGAACACCTTGAGAAGAAAACCAACAAGGCTTTATTTCTGATGAAGCAAACCCCTTCTGACTTAATATATGTCATCAGTGGATGGTTGGATCTGTGAGGAACTGACATTTCCAGGGATTTTCAGGATTTGTGAGTAGAAAATAGAGGGAAATGGGAAATGGAAAAGAAAGTAATCTGAACATACAATTCCCTCTGTACAGTCCACGTTCAAGTCCTATGAGCAAGTGCATCATGGACCCATAGCTTTCTGGACACCCAAATGTTCTTGTGTTTAGATTTGTCTGGGCTCACACCTGTGCAAGTTTCAGAACTTTAGCACTTTTGCTTCTGATAAAGCTTTTGTTCTGGAGACAATTTCTAAAGTTATTCCTGGTTTTGGGAGCTTTCCATTATAACTAACAGGTCTACAAGGCTCCCAAAGCCAGGAAAAATTACAGACTTTGGAAATCAAAACCTATATGAAATTAAGAATTTTAAATTTTTTTTTTTTTTCATTTTTGAGGAAATGAAATGTTTAGATTGTGCAGCATGATAAGGCTTGTAATTAAGTTTTTGATAAAAATGAAAGCGAACTCTGAAGCTGTAATTTTGGATTAACACCAGGGCCATTTTTGTAAATCACCATAGTAGCTCTTAATGATGTTGAGAAGATTAGAACATTGCTGTCATGAGGACTTAATTTGTTCAGAACGTTGTTAGGTTATGAAGTCAAACACTTTAAGGCTGGGAATGCCAGATTTAAGGATGTCTTAATTTTGCTCTTTAGTATGTTATCATTGGCAGGAATTGATGAAGTGAAACAGCGGATGCGGAGTAAGTGATCGTGCCATTGCAACTTTGTCATTAATGCAGTTACAAATGGCATCCGAGTTAGGCTTTCAGGCAGCCTTAAATCTGGCGTTTTCCACATTTTGGCCTTTTGACTTTGTAAGCCAAATAATATTCTTTCAAAAATATACTTTTTTGTGTGGTACTAATTCATTGGATCATATCCATGGCATTCATTGCTGTTGTCTGTCAGGAGTGTTTGAGTCCCTTCAACATCGCTGCGCAGGTTTTTCTGCTGCAGAGTTAACCTGCTAGCAGCAGGGAGAGTTTTGTCATGGGGCGTGAGGGGAGGACCAAATCTTGCTGTGGCTAGGAAAATCTTGTCTCTCTCTTACCAGTCCTTTCCTTCTGTGGATACTTTGACACAGGCTGTCATGAGGCATGCTTACATTCTAAAGATTTAGGATCCAATGAATACTTGTGTTATTATTTTGTCACGATGCCCACATTTTGGGCTGAGGAGCTCAAGCATAAATTAAGGCTTTAGTAATTTCAACAGTTTACTTCTGAACAAAAGGCACTTTTCTATCTCAGTATCTCTTCTTCTGCTGAATTTGAAAGATGTGCTGCAAATAATGGAACTGGTTGAGTTTCCTTAAGGTTAAAAATACCACTTGAACTCCAAATACAGGTATTGTGGACCAAAATTACAGTAATATGCACTATACTTAAACCTGCAATTGTGAAAAAGAGAAACCCTATTGTATGTATCTTTATTATCATATTTAGATACTATGCTTATAGAAATAATTAAAGTAGCATCTATTAAATGTATGTTTATATTAAAAGCTCTGAATTTGTTTAAATTATTTTAGTTCTAGTAAAACCAGAGGATTTAGTATACCAATCCTTAGGGTTTGTCCTATAATATTTTTCTTTGGAGCTACAAGGGAGTCCATGTATATAATAATGAAAGCTCAGAGAAAAAATATTTTTGAAATGGAAAAATATATTATTCAGCTGAATCCATTGCCCTTTTAAGAGTGCTCTGATTGCAAAGGACTTTCTCAAACAGAACATTACAGTGGAAATACTACAGCAGCATTCTCTAACTCGGCTTCTGTTTTATTCACTCTTTTCAGAAATTCAGAATGTAAATGTTAATATTTACTGCAGAATAAAATAGGTAAAGTTCTGAATTTAGAAGGTTTTGCTTGGAGGAGAAGACTGCAGACTTTCTAGGAACAAGTTAATTACAGCAGAGACAGCCCTTAACCTGCTGCTTCCTACATGCTTGCCTGGGTTTCTAGCAATGTTGGAAGCTCTATGCTTACATTAGAGCTGTAAGCATATTCTGAACCAATGGGGCACAGTGATGTACCAGACCTGGAAGTTAATTTTCTGCCATTCACTCAGCAGAATCTTTCCTTATTCTTACTACTGAGCTTGCAATAGACCCATACAAAGCTGAAAAATAACAGTATTGGAATGTGTATTTCCCTATTTATTGAGTTAAAAATAGAAGAGTATCTTAATCATCAAGTCTTGTTTTCCTGGGTAAGGATGAAACATGGGGTGAGGGAACATGGGCTTTCAAGCCACTCTGGTAGCTGAGTGTCGTTCAGCCAGCATAGGAGAAGAGAGCAGGGAAAGGGGGCAACGAGTGTTTAAGGAACTCATCTGAGGAAAAGAGCTGGGGCTGTGGTCTCTCAGTGCTGGTTTGAGTGTGTGTTTGCATTTTACCATAACTGAACATTAGTCTCCTTTCTGCCAAGAGACTCCTTTCTCCCTTTATGTTTCAAGTATTCTCCCCATACAGATGTTGAGCTTTGAAAAGATAGGTGAATTGCAACCTTACTCAGAGTACCTGTTGCCCGGTGACTAGGAATTTGTGCTAGAACAGAAGAAAACATGAAGATATCCTGAAGAAAATAGATTTTCTGACTGGTCTTGGCCAAAGCTGGACACCATTTCCACCAGCATGGACACGTAAGCTGCCTCCAAGGAAATGCTGACCGGCTCACTAGGTCAGAAGGGACACCACTGGAGGGTCCTGAAGTCCCTTTACTGTCAGTGGAGAAGGGGATGGGTGGGCATGGAGTGTGCCCCAAGCAGACTGAACTTTCACCCTCAGTTCTTTGGGGTGATTCAGAAATCTCTGGTTCAAAGACCTAGTGTGACAACATGACTCTTTTAAGGAAAACAGCCAAAATCAGATTTATGTGGCAGCAGAGCTATTAGGATTAGGAGTGATCAGCTGAAGTAGTACTGAATGATGTTAGAAGTTCCATGAATGTGCATTTACAGAACTCTTTATGGTGCATTATGTACACTTTCTGTGGACTTACGTGACTCCAGGCAATGTTTGCTGGCTCACGGAACAAACCACCTGAGCTGCAGGAGCTCTCTGAGAAGTGTTTTCTGTCTTTGGTCCATGAAATGTCATGTTAGCTATTCCACTGCTGCCTTCATCTGCTGCTTTCCTCACTCATGTTCCGTAGAAATCCTGACATCCTGCAACAGAGGTTGCCTCTTCAGCAGCTGATTCACCAGCTCCTGCCAGGGCGTGTCTCTTGAGAAGGCAGAATCCAAAAATGTCAGGAAATCCTTTGTGACTATCGCATTGATGAGGTCACGTAAGAGAAATGGGGAAAAGAAGTCTCTCCAAAAATAGATCCTGGTGAGAGAAAGAGCAGTCTCCAGTAATGGAGGGAGAGGTCCTTCTACACAAACTTAATTGTGGAGGAGATCTAGGGAAACACTATGAGATGCTATGCCATCTCACGTCCCACTCCCTGCCTTCCCTCCCTCACCTTGTCTCTGATAAAATCACTCTTCTCCACATCCCAGTTTGCTATCTCTTCATTGGATGAGAACCTTGTTCTTCCTCAACAGCAGGTCTTATTTCAGTCTTTATGTGGTAGTTCAGTAACTTATGCCTGTAACTCTTTAAAAAAAAAAAAAAAAAGACAAGTTTGGAGTACAAGGAATGGACTGCTCAGTTATGTGAGGATTTTTTCCTTTACGGCCACTCCACAGTACTCTGTAAAGAGAATTTTACTATTTGGGGTTTTTTTTTCCTCTTCTCCTCCACCTTTACAGAACAGTAGAGTTGACTGAGTAGCTGAGAAGCTGGCAAATTAATTCTGCTGCACAGAAATAGTTAAAACACTTAACTTTAAGATTATTAACCACACCAGTGCTGGAGTAATGAAAGGACTTGCTTATACCCACAACAGCGGGGAAAAGAAAGTCAGAATTAGAGCTGGAATTCCATACTTAGTTTGAAATTTCTAGTTATGGCAGCATATTTTGTATATAGGATTATGACTCTTTGGCAAGCCCTGCTGTGTCTAAACACTTTTGGGTGGGCTAAGGATGAAGTTTCAGTTTAGCTCAGAATTTTCTTGCTTTGTGGTTTTAAACTTTAGATTATAATAACATTTCATGAGCATCAGTTTTTATGGTACAGTTCATTTGTAGAAGATGCTATTTTTACACAGTCCTAGTGCTAATAGAAGTCTGTTGCATTAGATTTTAAAAGGTGAATTTCATTATGTTTTTCTTAACAAAGAAATGTATCATCTAGGATACAGAACTGTGATAAGCTGTTTGTGAAATAATTCAACAAATCTTGTATTTTCTTACCGTTTTGTCCCATTATCCTAAAAAGGAATGCAGCCATGAACAAAACTTTAGCCTGTTGGTGCTTTAGTGTATAGGCTGAAATACACTACTGAATATCTTACTACATCCTACATACACTGTGTGTATAGGACTGCTAATGTCTGACACCAGTCCTGCCTTAATACAGTCTCCTGTTCTTAGTATCTTGTGCTTAGACTCAGTGCAGTACAAGTACAAAGCCACTGTGGTTTAATGTTGAATTTTTAATATGTTTCAGCATTTGTAATGATTTCATTACAGTACTAAACAGAATTGGACTTTATTTTTTTTGCAGATGCCACTGTATTTGGAAAAGGAACCATTATTTCTTCCCTTGAAAAAGTGTTTACAGTACATTGCATACTCTGTTCTGTCCGTATCCATGTCTTGAAATTAGTTTGTATCACCTTTGTTACAAAACTCCTTTTCTTCTGCCACTACTCTGAAATTGCCTTTCATACTCAGTGTAACCTGTGAACTGGTCCTGTGAGTGAGTCATTCCAAGGTTGTTGTTCTTCCCTTATAACTATATTTAATATAAAATATGTGCTCTATGTTATGTCCATCTTGTTCAGATGGAACAGTGTCTGCTGAGATGGAAAAGCAGAATGCAGTATCAGAATACATTTAAATGTAATAATGTCTCTAGAATCTTTCTTTTTATGGTACAGAAATAACAGCTCTCCTGCCCTTACCAGTGCTTTGGCTTTTAGAGCCTTGTGGTACCAGCGTATTTCAATCACAGGCTTGGCCTTGCAGTTCTTACCCTAGGAAAAACGCCACTGATGTCCAGAGGGGTTTTGCTTTCTTCAAGGACTGTGATTTGGCCTCAAGTCAGCTACATAAACCTGTCTTACATACCCCTTTTTCTTACGTAAAGATTTACATAATCTTTATTGTTCTAGATATCTTGCAGATTTCTTGTATTAACAAAATGATACAACTGGGGTTAATTTTCAGGACTATTGCGTTTTATACATACTGGCCCTAAAGAAACCTTACCAAGAACATTAAATTCATTTTCTTTTGAGTGTTGTTTTTCCTATAAGTACATATGCATTCCAAGGTCCATCAAACACAAAGATTTTAAAGTATTAAACCAGTATTAGCTCTTTCAGTTACAACATCACATTTTATCTGTCTCCTGCAGTTGAAAAAATGTGGCTGGGGTTCATTTGACTTGTGCTTTCCTCAAAAAATAATCAGTTACTTTTATTTTTCCCTGTGTAGTGGATCAATCCAAAAGGTATTTCATTAGCAAGACGGGCACGTGCAAGCTGCAAATCTGCCTTAAGAGGCAAATGCACAAACCCGCTGATAACCTGCCTCTCTGCAATACTGCCTGCAGGATTCCTTGCAGGTCTTTTTCCCAGTTAGTAGGATAAATAGTGCTGGTAGTTGGAAGGGAGCTTTGGTGGCTGAGGGAACTGTCATGCGAGGAAACTTGTTTTTGTTGTAAAACAATCATGTGGCCTTCCATCCACTTTATCTCAGTCAGGGCTTTCAGAAACATGTGAACCGTGCAAAAGCTGTGATGCTCGCACGGTGTGATTGAGGTACATGGGACATCTCCGTAGTTCCTTGAGGACCAAGTGTTACTATTTTAAAAAGTTTCAGTGTGTCCCTTAAACTTCCATTTCAAATTCAAAATCCTTGCATAAGTAGATACATGTAACTAAAGAATCAGTATATTTCCCTGATAAAGGGAGGTTGTCCACTGTTGCCTTTGAGATGTTTCTTGACCTAATTCTATGTCACAGTTTTGTTGCCGTGATCTACAACAGGGTGTGTGTGTTGTTGAGTGCCGTGGGCCTGGGTGGTGTGAATTTATGGCACACTGGCTGTTGTACAGTAGCATCCCATTCAGACACTTCCGTGGCCACACAGGATGCCATTGTGTAAAAACACTCTGCTTTGAAAGCAGATGGACATTATTGCTTCCTAGTCGTTCAGAATAAGTTTTTGTCTCGATCGGTGAGCTGGTCTCTTTTGCCACGTGACTGTAGGAGGGCTACCAAGCAAAAAGGGGGCAGACGTCACCTTTTAGTTACAAATTTTAAATGGGTTTTAGCAAGTTCTGAAACTGTGCCCTAAAATTACACAGGGATTTTGCGAAATAGTGAATATACTGCAAATTGATGTAGGCGCTGATCTGTCTGTGTATATAAACCCCATGTATACATCTACCTTAGGCGTGTTTGGAAGGCAGCCTACAGGTGCACTGTTAGTGCAGGTAATTCAAGAATGAAACATGTCCTAAAACTCATCAGTGGATGTGATTCCAGTGGCAAACGGTTCTACTTAAAAAGAGATTGAATATGGTTTAACATTGGCAGACCTAGCTAACTGAAGTATATCAGAGCCGTTCCAGTTTGCAGTAGTTTTAGGTCTGTCTGTAGAAGTGTTTCAGGAATTGTTTTGAAGTAGAAGTCTGAGAATACGAGATACACAGAAGGAAATGTTTCTCTCTGTCATGAAAAATCCGTAGCTATCTAGAGAGTGCAGTGATTATGAAGACGCATGATGGTATCTTAGCTATGCAGTATGCATTTTTGACTGCCAAAATTTGCATGTATTTAATGCATTGAACTGTTTTAAAAACACTGTTCTTAGGATACTTGTCAAAATATTTTCTATAATGAATGAATTTAAGTCTAATTAACATATTCATGTTTTAAACTTATGGGCATTTTTTTCCCAAAGAAGTGCATGATTTATATTCATATATATCTGATCTATGCTACATTCAGATGTAGTATATAGCTCAGTTTAAATTGAACTTGGATGATACAGTCATAATACATCTTACTCATCGATACAACTTTACACAGTTTTTCATTAATATTCTCTTAAAGGAGTGGATAAATGTTTTAGACCTACAACCTATCTCTTACAGCTGTTTTTTTAATGGTGGAATAACAAAATGGAGATAAAGCTACATCAGATACTTGTTTTGTGCAAAACTTGATCTGTGCGTGTAATACTTACAAATAAAGGTGCAAGAGCAAATAGCCAAGATGTCAGGTAAGACAACATCTATATAAGCTCTCTGCTGAGTTCTGAGTAATCTTTTGTAAGTCCCTTCAATAACTCAGTCTAATCAAATACAGGGACGTAAGCGATATCATGTAATAGCTTTTTGGAATCAATAAATATGCCATGGTTTTGAATTACTAGCAGTGTAGATGTGGTTGATAAGCTCAATTGTTGGAAAACTGATCCCATAAAAGTGAAAAGTGAGATCTTTAAAAAAAAAGTCAGATGAAAGCCAGATCTTTTATGAAACAGAAATAAAGTGTGTCCAAGTTCTACTTTGCACAAATTTGGACAAATAATTAATGATATGATGGAAAGAAATACCCAAGTTTAGCAGTGGCATCCTTCAGAATCCAGGTTGTTAACTATGGATAAACCAGAACTGTGGGTTAATGAAATGGGATATCAGTTTTCGCTGCCTTCATAACATCTTCAGAAAACTGCCTCGATATCATTACTTAAATTAGAAACTTAGGTGTGATTGTGACAGAGGTCTATACTGGTTTCTAAAGCTTAAATACAGGTAAAGCTTTGGGACAGGAATCCTCCATAAAACTACTATGGCCAGCTTAGAAGTGGAGATAGGTAACAGAGATGATTCCTCAAACCATCCTTTTCTTTGTTTATCTGGCTTGCCAGTGTGCCTTAGTTTGTGACTCCCAAGCATCTAAAATTAATTTAACATCTTATTAGAAAGATGATGAAGCTATTGCGTGGTATGCTAAGCTTGCACATAACCAGTGGTACGTAAAATCCATGTTGAAGGCACCCCTAGATAGGAAAGTTTTCTAACACTGAACAGCAAGAACTGCTAGTGTGTGCTACTGGTCTTTCCTGACTGAGGTTCCTCCTGTAAGCATTAGCCAACCTATTCTTCACTGGGTGTGGGTTGAACTGTGGTTTCTTTGCCCCACTGTTCGCTAATGAGTTTCAGATTTCTTGACGGACTTTGGTGATGTTGGAAGTGCTGTCCAATTTGCATGGCCAAAGTACACTGAATTTCTGTTTAAGATATCCAGCATATTTTAGGTGGTTTGCAGGTTTACTGCATCTTACCGGAGATGTTTGTGGAATTGGGATCTTTCCATCTGAGACCTGCCTATGCAATGAGTGCTGATATATCTGTGCTGGTGACATGTGTACTAGTGCATGTGTGGAGGCAGACTGGGAGGGGGCCTGTTGGGATTGAGAGGCTGGTGTGTTGTCAGTGCACTTGTTATGGAAAATAGATAACATTTTGATGCTTCCTCCCTCACGGTATATATTTTAATGGAAGCTCTATGGGTAGTTGCATTTGTAGAGCTGAGATATATTTAATGAACATAATATATTTTGTAACTTGGGCTGTTTCGGTTCAGTACTCATCATTTATATGCTGGTAGCATCCATATTTAGTGCTGTATAAATTAATAACACTATATTTAGTAAATATGAACTATAATCATTGTGCTATTTAATTTGGGTCTAATAAGTACTTGCCAGACTAATGTGTAGTCATGTAGTTGGGCAGATGTACAAAAATGTCATTAACTTGTTTTGATTTGCGGACAGTGATGTATGTGGCAATGTCTGTGAATACTCTCGCTTTTCTTACACCACAGCTACCTCATTTGCCAAATATGGCTATGATCCTTTGTCCATGTTAATTGAGAATGGCATCCTTATTCATCATGTGCAGGGTTTTTTTCAGCCATTAAAATGCTGTCCAAAGACTACTCAAGTGAGGAAAACTACAGAATAATGCAGAGTCCTTGTTTATCTGTTGTTGTAAGCCTTCTGTTTTATCCCATTGTAATGAATGGGAAAAGGAACTCTCACGTCTGAATGCAGTGCTGTTGCTAAAGAGTACAAATTCCTTTTGGAACATCAGCATTAATAATTGGACCGGGACCTGCCTGAAATATTTTCATCAGCAATGTCTCTGTTCAATGTTTCTTCTTCTTTTCTTTGACCTTCTGAAAAATAAGTGAAAAATACATTAAGGTAATTTACATTAGTTGTCAAAAAACTGTGTTTATTTCTTTGATAATAAAGGTTTCCATTCCTTGATTAAATTTATGTTTACATTTGACATTTTCCAGGGATGCATAAATTTGTATGACAGTTAAAGTCTACATACTCACAGTACCTAGTGCCAGGTTGAGTTGAATTTGGACACATCACATAAATAAAAGCGTTTTTATGTTTCACCTTCATCTGGTAGGTGAGCACTCCACCTTTTCTTGTGAAACATAATCGGTTTTGACATGGCAAAATTAGATCCTGGCTATTTATTATCTGCTGAAATCAAAAACCATAACTTGGAAAGCATGTGGTAAGTCCATTGGAGCAACTTGCATGCAGAGAAGAAAAGGGGAGGCATTCCAATTTTATAAGCTCAAGGTGATTTTCTCTAACACCTAGACCGTTTTAATTAATTACCCTGAAAGATTGAGTAAATTATTATTTGAATACTTTATGGCATTACATGTTAACATTTCAAGGACAAAGTGCTGTACTTAGCTTTTCAACAATGCTTCATCTGTCAGGATATATCTTCTGAATTTATGTAGTATACTGCAGAGAAAAGGGTAGTCAGAACTTGAGTACTATGAATTATTACATGGAACCTGAGTCAAATATGATCTACTGAAATGGGAGCCCTAATATTTATGGACACCTGGTAGACATCTACAAATTAAGGAAACCACGGATCTTGCTTCTCAAGAATTAAGATTTTTTTTTAATCTTTTCCTTACATGATTTTTTGCTTTTTTTTTTTTTTTTGGCATGAAAGTATTAACTGAATGCCATTAAAATGTTGGTTGTAATGCGAGTATAGGCTTTGCTGCTAATGGCATGTCCATGAAGTGCAGCACTGCATATTTGCAGGATGAGATGCTGCTTCACTTGCACTGCTTACACAATATGCAGAGCATGCCCATTTTCTCTTCCTTTATGACTTTCAGTTTTCACATGTTAGCTTTGGGAAGAAGACTTAGGATATGAAATAGGTATATGCTTGCTGGACATACCTGTATGTTTCATAGAACTTGTTTAAACTAGTGGTGTATGTGAAATGTGATAGGTTGTTTAGGTGGTGTTTGTAACCAAAACATCAGCTATACTCCAGCTTTACTGGAGCTGTACTCCACAGATATAATCTTTCTTCCACTGGAAAAGCATGCAACCTTTTAGTAACTTCATCCTACCATCAGTAGATTAGATTAAATCCCCATTTACTGCATTATATTAATATTTTCAATGGCACACTAATCCAAGAAATAAATGTGTCAGTTTCTATGGCTACCCTGTAATGGGCACAGCCATAAGACAGTGCCTTAAGGCCACATAAAAGACTTAATGTACAGATTGAATAGAAGGACATTATTTATTACTAAGCTATCAAGCTGAGAAAATTTAGTGATCTCATTTTTTAGATTTGCTCATTTGACCTGGGCCAATTTGCTTGGCTGATAATATCGAGTATTTAATACCAAAATGTTTTCTCAGTTTTAAGGATAAAGTGATTCACACTAATTTCTTTCAGAACAGTTTTGTGGAATGAATGATTTTTATACTCCTGTGTTACTTACTGATAGTTCTTTGCCTTTTTTGTGGCTTGAAAATTAAGTAAGACTCTTTCAGCTTCTGAACACACTGGAGTTCAAGAGTACGTCTATCCAAAATGAGAGGGACACTCCTTTCTTCCTCCTCTCACATCTTCCCCCCAAACTCCAAGATATTTTGAGCCATTCTGAGCTGTAAATAACTTACCATGAAGTAAGATGGGGTAACCAACACGAGTCTCAGGGGCTCCTCTGACTCTGGAGAGGGTTTGGGGGTGATACCAGTTGGTCATTCAAAGATGGAGTTCATCAGCCTCATCTGTGGTGGGTCCACCTTGGTGGAGCACTGGAACTGTAACATGCCATTATAATTTCTTACCTGGGGACCCACACGTGGAGCTTAGTTGTTTGAGGTGTGTGTTACGTACCTCTTCACCCTCTGCCCTGTGATGACTTTAATACGTTGCTCGTAGAGTAAGAAAATCAGCCACCTGTGATATGGATTAATCCCCACCACAACTTGTCTTCCAGCAGTGATGATGGTGTTCACAAGTGACAAGCTGGTGCAGTCCAGGGCACTTCTGTGCTCATTTATAGCAGAAGAAGGATCAGTGTCCCTAGGGATGAATTACAGAAGTAAAATACTCAGGAGACCTGTTTTGCTGCAAGCTAGCATAAAATGACTGTAGGTCCTGGTAACTAGAGAAGGTCTGGGGTCAGACCCATCAAATACCTACCTACCAGATGAGAGACAGTGGGAGCAATGGGGCAGTGTACTGGGAGAGCAGGTTTCTTCTCTCTCACAGTGTTTCTCCTCCTTTTGAGAACCTAACAGTACTTTGGGAAGTGGTGATTGTATCATGACTTGAATGAAGGGTAGTGAGTCACCAAATAATGTAATTTTGCTAAAAATTTGTTTCTTGAATGTGATTAGAGGAATCTGCAGGTTATGTTCTTTCCTGTGCAGAACTTGTGGTTATCACATCATTTTGAAAAGGTTTGTTGAAAGACAAAATTGTTCCTACAAAATATTCTTTCACACTTCCTAAGAGAACTACTAATAACACTTTTAGACTGCAACACTTGCCAAGAGCCAACATTTTCAGAATTTTGAATGTCAATAAAACTGCTTAAAACGTTGTAAGGAGGCTGAGTGAAGACAAGAGAGACTTAGCAGAACATATCGGTGGTTTTAACTTGGATCTACTTAAGCCTTAAAATTTATGTTCTGGAAAAGCCCGTTTCCAGTAAGTCAAAATAACCTTCACGACAAGTTTTATCAACATAAATGCTAAAGCCAAGTGACATATACATATAGTATATAGCTCACGTGGAACGTGAACGTAAACTTTAAACCCACGAGCTGGTTACAAAACAAAAAAAAATGTGTCCATGAAGTAGTATAGACCTAGGAAAGCAGAGGGTAACATCTTTGTCACCTCATAATGACTAGCATTTACATGGGTTTTTGGTATGTGTTTGCCATTACCACGGTAACGTTTGCACTTAAGTATGTTTGTCCATTCAGGCACATCTGGCATAAGTAACAAATAGTTATTACACAGTCTCACTTGAGGTCAGAATAGCTGATAGGAAAATATCTAGAACTATTTACAGTGTAAATGTTAGAGGAAAGAGGAAGTTTGAGACTTCTGGACCTGTACACGTTGAGTAAAAAAATCTGGTAACATAGTTCATGTTATAAACTGCCCCTGCACTCTGTGAGATGTAGTATTTCCAAACGCTAAATTTACTAGAGACATATGTTTTGTCCCTCCTGTGCAGAACCTTTATGCAATGTGTACTGGTACATGGAAAGCACCTGATGTGCTGAGCACAACGTTATGTTAGGGACAAAGGCTTATGCAGCAATGCGGTTAAACTGCTGTCGCTTCTCCAATTTTGTTTGCTGTCTCAAGAGAAAAAAATTCAAGATTTCATCAGCTGCCTATAAAGAACTAGCCTTTACATTCAGTCCCAGTAAAGTGCTATTATCCGGACAGCCTTTCTGAGAGAGTTCAGGGTACTGTACGAGTCATGCAGTCACAGTCATTCTGGCAGTGCTTTTCACAATTAGTTCAGATGCAGTCTTGTACTTTCTAGGTTAGCAATGTTGGTAGGGGAATGAACGGTAAAGAAAACAATCCCTGTTTAAGCTTTTTGTTTGAAAGAAATGTAATGTTGCTAGCAACAAAATTATTTTCCATGTGGACTAAAACATCTTGTTGTGTTTATTGTATTCTGCAAAATACTGTGCATAGCATTATTATAAGCAAATGAGACTTTCCAAGTAACAAGTGCCCTCTGTTTAAACAAATAATTTTCTATACAAAGGTTAAACACTGAGAGATTTTTCTTGTTCAAGCCATGCTCATGACTTGGGAAAGTCACCAAGCAAGTATGCTTAAAAAAGAAAATGTGAATGGAAAATTCTGAAGCATTTTGCCCTTTTGGTTCCTAAGAGTGAGCTATCATTTCCCTCCACCGTGGTCATTAATAATGACAGATGTATGTGGTGCAGAGTTCACCTACATTATTGTCAGTAACAGGGATAGAGAGAGAATATTTATTACAGCAGAAGGAGGGAGGGGGAAGACATGATGTTGAACCAGAAGGCAAGAGCAGAGTTCAGTGTTTTTCGTTTGGGTGGGGAGGAGGGTTAGCAGAGATCATGCATTAAGGTTTCTTAGAGACTGATGCAGCTCTCATTGAAATCAGTTGAAATACTGCTACAGGCTGCTGTGAGAGGTGGATTGATTGGATCTTTAATATGTTGTGCTTTACAGTACTTCAGTAATGCAGATTTATTTCACCTCAGCAAAAGCTCTTATTGGTTTGGATTTGCAAGCAAGCAAGGTAACAATCTCATTTTATTTATTTATTTTTGTGAACTGGTCAAGCATTAAATCATGTTCATGAAATGAAAAAAGGACACTCCCAGCTTGACACCTATTCATTTTGAAAATATAAGCAAATATATCTTTAGGTTGTGCCCCTGCCTTGTAGCACAACTTGCCAATTTTTCTGATCTTTATTGTTACATTTTCCTTTTAAAAAAAAAACCAACCACCCCAAAATACCCTTGTTCTCTCTTATTTTGCTGTGTGAAAAATAAACACAACATCCCCCAGAGTAGTATGTGGGCATCGCTGAAGACTCTGTTCCTGTTGGCCCACATTAAATCCCACCTGTCTTCAGTTATTTAACAGTGTCGTCAAGAATAGTCTGAAGTCAAGGATCCAAATGGGCCACTTAAATATTAGGAACCTGAGTCTGTGACTGAGCTTGAAAGAACTCAGGCCTTCAGGTCGTCATTCTGTTTAAAAATGTATTTGACGAGATGGGCAATAAATCCAGAATTTCATTTGGTAGTGAATGATGTCTGGATAGAAGTTTTGGGAATATGAAAACATAGTGTAATTTATTTATCACCAGAAGAATTATGTTCTAGTTAAGAAATTTTTCCCAGATGAAGTTACATAGCATGAAAGACAAATGGATGGAGCTGGGGTGCCTGACTTTTTGCAAAAGATTGGAACACTGTACCTCTGCCCCCACCCTTTAACCAATGCCAAGTGATTCGTAAATCTCCCACTTTACATACAGCCTTCAACTAGTCACTTTGTCACAGAGTTTTTTATTATAAGTAGCAACGTTAAGTTACATTGGGTCTGGTATTTTTCTGATCTACTGACGTAGATTTTTGGACTCATGAAGTATCCCATTGATTCCTGTGAGACCTATGGGCTAGCACAGAAGTATGAGAAAGTGGAACATATTGCAATATTTGGGACCATTATTTACAAACTGTTGAAGTATCTGGATAAACAGGTTCTCATTTGCACACCTGGATTCCTGTACTAAGATACAAATACGCATTATTATTTGGGAGCATATCATTGTGCTAATAATCATCACTAATTATTTTTAATCATTAAGGTAATTATTGACTGTTCTGGAAGGAGAAGGTATTAATAATACACCAAACCGTCTCACTCCAGTTGGTGTTTACAGTCTCATTACCTGAAGTTTATAGAAAAAAAAGAGGCTTCATAAAATGCCTTGAGAAGTTAATAAATCCAGGTCTTGAAGGGGAAAAGAATTAGTATATTACTAAGGGAAAAAAAAGATCCTTAGGAGCTGTTTACGTGGTGCTAGCTCTAGCTCAGCGTGTGATTGCTTCATCAGAATTAAAGCAGTGGGTTATGGGGCAGAAGATTGTTGCTTGGTGGCCAGATCACTGAACAGGGGCCTGACATTCACCATGAGGTTAGCTGACATCTGAGGCATCCATGCCAGACTTCCTTTGCATAATAGGCTGCTCAGCAAGCAAAAAAATTCAATTCTCTGCTAGATTTTTGTCCACAGGCACAGTCCCAGTGATACTGGAGGACCCTTTTGAGGACCTGACAATAGAAATAAGAGCCATCTTGTAAAGGGAAACTCTTTTTGCTAATGAAAAAAATTACCAACATAATTTCAGTGCTTTTCCCACTGTTCTCTGCTAGTGTTTGCGTAGCGGAGGCCCCTGGTGACATGGGCACAGATGTTTGGTCTTCAGCTGTTAACAAAAGGTATAACTATTTTGTTGCTTTTTAGAAATGTAGACGTTTTTCTAAAGGGAGCATGTACCACAGGGCTGATCTTCACCTGCTGTAAGTCAGGAGGCCCACTGGCTGGGTGGTGCTGAGCTGTTAACATGGAAGTCTAAAACTTCCACCATCGTTTCTTTGGGCAGTTAATTCTAACTTTTAAAAATCCTGTTCCAACAGGTTTCTGTTAGCTTTATTGAATTTTAGGGGATGTTTTTTCCAGAATAACTATAATCAAGAGAAGAGATAAGTAACTAAACACCAGTAGGTTTATAGCATTGTTACATGGCTTACTTTCTGTGATAAAAGGATAGCGCTCATCCTTTTAGACAGAAGGCACTTCGTTTTCTGTGTAAGGTAATCTGTCAGATAAAAACCTGTCCTGTTTCAACTTCCATATATCTTATTATTTTGGGGTTTTCTGGCTTGACTTTTATAACAGTACATTAACCTTTTAAACAGGAGTCTGAGACCTGCTTCAGATACTTTTTTCCCCCCTTTCTCTAGGAAAATAACTTATATGCTAGTGATCCTTTCCCCTGTGGAATTGTCAGCTGAGGTGAAATTTATGTAGCAGCTGTCATTAATATAAGTACTTAAGTGTGAGTATTTTTACAAACTGTAGTAATACATAATTTCTGCCAAAATGAATGAGCTTTGAATTTTCTAGTGACTATTTAATGGAGAATAACATAAGAAAAGAAAATGAAAAAATTATAGTGCTTCTTCCTTTATTAATGACAGTGTAAACATTATAATTGAAAACAACATTCAGAATAAATACTAGAAAGGGGCTGCATGGGAAAAATAAGTAGGTTTGTTTTGTAAGATCTTTCTGAAAAAAACTTTTGCGCAATCATGAAATGTTGCTTATATTTCACGGCTTTTGAAAGAACTGTGAATAGTTCTGGAAGTGGGAGAAGAGCGGAGAAACAAGCCACGCACTGCAAAGGTTGAATTGTACTCCAGTATGTAATGAAGCAGTAAGAGGAGATCTTGCCTGTGGTACAGGTGAGAAGAGTCGGAGGTCTTAAGTCCCCGAAGGTAGATAGATGGACACATCCTAAAACCTGTCATGACACCACTGTAGACCTCTCCTTGTGAACTGTCTCACTAAAAAAGGCTGGCGAGTGCTCGGGCTGGCAGATGGATTTCTCTTTCTGTACGCAACAGGGGCCCCATTGGGTCTGAGTAGCAAATGTTAATCTGTTCCTCCCCATGTTGCGATCTGATGCGTAGCTCGAGAAAAGACTTCTGCATTGAGTTCTGTAACTTGGCGCCGTATCAGCTCTATCTTCAGGTACCAGGGCAGCAATGAATCTCTGTCTTCTTTTGTGCCTTTTAGCCTGTGTTCAGTGTGTGTCTGAGCTCACCACTTTTCGTTTATCTCAGTCGTGTTTTACAATTTGAAATGTTTATTTTTCTCTGCTGTTGCTTGACGTCAAAAGGTTATTTTCCAAGCTAACTGAATAGTAAAATACTGAGCTGAGAGTTATGGTGGTGATATGAGCGAAGTTAGCAGAAGATCTACAGTCATTACAGAATCAGCTTTGATATACTGAGTGTTGTCATTTGCATAGTCCTGATAATTCTGGAAACACATGAAACATAATTTCTTTTATTTTTGGAGAAAGATCTAACATACAGATAAGTTATCCTCTGTATATTAAAGAGGCATTACAGAGGCCAAGTAATTCTTCATCTGCATGAAGTGTGTACATGTGCTCATATTTGTCTGAACTGAAGAGCGGTGTTTTCTTTAACTGTTGAGTTAAAACCTGTTCTGAGCTGTGTTGCCAGATCCTGCCAACTTTGCTGCTGGTTCTAAAAAACTATCACAGCGTTTTGCCAAGAGTAGGCAGAGTAGGCATAGGACAAGTCCCAAGTAATAAGCAGATCTTGTCATCAGGAACTTATAGATCAGAATAGACACTGAAGAAGAGGAAAGAGTTATTTGACCTTGTTTATGTTTGCTTGGTTAAATTTGCGTACTGACATACATTTACATTGCATTACATAGGAAGCATCTTCATAGTAATTTAATATATAGAAACACATACAAACTGTAACCAAACATTGTGTTACATTATGTCTACAAGGGAAAGGTAGTGAGTTCCAATTCTGCAGGAGTCACCTTCTATTAGGGTTTCCTTCTATCCTTATTCTGTATGTCAGATGGATCGCTACATTTAATTAAGCAGTAACAATTGAGGTGCAGATTATTTCCTGGGGATTAATGACCAGCTGGACAGAGTTGATAGCCCAAGGTATTGGATAGATTATGCTGCATAGCCTCATGGATTAAGTATGAGCCTTATATTGTAGAGATAGTCACTTTGAATAGTGTAAAAGAAAGCATCCCATTGAAGATAAAGTCTATATTTTTTATCTTTTGTTCTTTCAGCACCAAGTAGATCAGCACATATCTGGTTCTCGATCATCCCTTTTTCCTGAAATAACCTGTATTTAAAATGACTCTTTGTTCAGGAAGACAGACCACTCCTTGTTTTAGTTCCACGTTGTCCTGTTGTAGCTGGAATGGACTAAGGAAATGACATGGGGGGTTGTAGAGAGATATTACACCTTTTTTCAAAACATCACACAAGTTTTTTGGTGCAAAGGTTATTTTCCAGGCTTATTACAGTTTGCAGGCAGCTTATGAATAATTTTGTCCTTGTTCTGCACTAGCAATGAAGTTCATGTAAGCTTTGTAGACTTTATTTCATTGCTTTTTCCAGTACATTTTGACATGGCTGTTTTTCATAACGAAGTTGAATCTCAACTGGAACTATACACATATAGATCCCTTTTACTGGCCACCGATGTTGGAGGGTTAAATTTTACACTGAGTCGTTCCATTTTTGTTCATGTTTTTACTTTGCTTGGAGTTTGGGAGAGGGGTCATTCTGAGCATGTAAGCTGGAGAACGAATGGCAAAATCACAACAAGCTGTTTTGAATCTGCACACCCTAAGCAAGAGAGCATATCTAAGGAGGGCCCAAAGGCCCAGTTTATACTCTAGGAACCTGTTGGAAGATCCACTCCCCTCTTTTCAGTAGATTTCCCTACAAGATTATCTCCATGCACTGGGGGTCGGTCACACTCAGCTCTCTTTCCATCTTGCAGTCAGGACATGTTCATGGGCCAGCACTAGGGTGCGTGCTGAAGCACACCGTTTTTTGTGTTGCTATTGTACGCAGCCAAAATCAGCCTTCTCCTGTTTGCAGTTGAGTGTACCCCAGACAAAACTGCTCAGCTCTGGGAATTTCTTCTGGACTGTTTCTTCTCCATGATGGGCTCATTCATCACCACTTGTCCTGAACTGTATTTTCTTATTTATGTTCATAGTTAGTTGATTTTATTGTATTTCTTATTGTTGTAGAGAGCTAGCTGAGGTCTAAGGTTTGCACGTATTGTAGGGCATGTAATTTTGTGTCTGCTTTCTTGGTACAATTAACAGAAATGGGTGATATAATAAAATGTCAGAATGTTAATAAATACAATTTTTCCATGAGTGCTTCCCTCTCGTTCCTTTCATATTGCAGGTGTACCGTCACCACGATATCTAGGCTCAAAATGCAATATGTAAGAGAAGCACATCAGTCGCTGTCTGTAAATTAATGATTTTTTTCACCCGTTCCTTGATAGAAAATGAAAAATTAATAATGTCCTAAATATGCCATGAAATATTTGCAGCATTTCTCTGCCTTGAAAGAAGGAATATAGTATGTAGTAGTCCTTGTGGGGGTTTGTCCTGGTCTTATGCATTTATGTAACTAAGGTAGCAATGGCATAAAGGTCTCTCACAGCCCAAGCCGGGATCAGCTGTGATTCTGGCTCTTCCTCTTGCAGGATGCCTGGGTCATCTCGCATCTGAGGAGCTCTGGAGCCACTGCCATGGCCAGGACCCTTGGGTCATACCTCCCTCCCCAACCTACTGCCGACCACATTGCCGTGAGTCAGGGAGCGCCTTGTGCCTCATAACTCTCGATCTCTGAGCACCCGAGAGCGGTTGAGAATACCCATTCTCAGGGCATAAGGCAGTTAATCCTTTATTGTGCTTTCTGTAGAAAGTATGCTTGAGTCTATGTTGCATTTGAGTAACTGGCTGCAAAGTGTTGGCTTCTAAACTGTGAAAACGTGAGAGCCTCCATCTTGTCAAGCAGTAGGGGTTGAATTGCAGGGTGCCAGAGCTGAAAAAAAAATAAATGGCTTGAGTGAATCAGCCAAGATCCTATACCACCTGTAGACTAATATTCAGAAGAAAATTTCATTAAAGAAAAAATTTTAAAAAGGAAAGAAAAAGGCTTTTTGTGGCTATAGCTTGAATGATTTTCCCAGGTGCTTTTTTCTGTCCCATACAGTAGACTGTGAACCATTCTTTTTTCCTCTAACACATGGTAATTTCATTAACTGAAATCTTAATTTTAGTATGTTAAGTGCATATCTGTTGGAAAAAAGCGTATTTTTTTAATAAAAATATTTCTGTTTTCTATATTAAGTAAACATGGGACCTTGCATTATTTACTTTAGTATAGTGATAATTCAAATAAATAAAAGAAGCAACCGAGCACGTTATTTGTCTGGATAGAAATGAGAGGCAACTTGCTGTACACAAAATCTGAAGTATGCTCAGTCATGCATTAAAAGACCTTATGCAATCACATTTCATTTGCTATGTGAGTTTGTGTAATTTGGATTTTCTTTGTAATTTATACTATAGATTTCAACATCTGAAATACATTAGACAAATACCAGATGAATGTATTAACTAATTAAAATATTTATCTGAACATTTAAATATTCAGGAATGTTTTAGTTTAACAATGAATAAATTAAACATAGCATTGTGAAAAGCAAGGTCTAAAGGAACAAAAACTCCTACTTGTAAAACCTGTGGAAGAAAAGAGCTAAGGAATGGAAGTGTGTGCCTGAATGGCGTGGCAGTTCAGATGAGGATGTGAAGGTGTGATGCAGAAAAAGGGAGAGAGTAAGTTGCATGGGCATCTCCAGATCTGCACATGTCTAATAGGCAAAAGTATCTGGAGGCACCAGATTTTCTGGTTTCAAAGAGTGACCCACTAGCAAAGCAGAGGAAGAAATCTAATAATTGGGAAGAAATAAAACTAAGATAGGGAGTTGGTACACTGGAAATAAAGAAGAGAAATGCACAGTCAGAAGATAGCTGCTCTGCAGCAATTTTTTGATATACTATCTCCACAAAGCAAGACAGAGATAATAGTGGGGCCAGGAGCCAGAGACAGCTAGAAATTGCAGAAGACAGGAAACTGTGAGAAGATACAGGCTGCTGGATGATCTGCACCAGCATCTGACAAAGGCATGACATGCAGTTGGATGTTCCTTGTTGAAAAGAATCAATGCACTTGGCATCAGAGGAGCTAAAAACAATCCGTGGACTATGGTTCATTTTGGGATAGGTGATGCTGCCATCTGCATTAAATCCCTGTCAAGGTCTGGGAAGAAACTCAGACAAGAGGAGGACATTTCAGTTGGACGGCAGTATTGACTGGGTGATCATAAACTGAGTCAATTTAAATTTAATTGAGAGATCAGCAAAAGAAGACAGTTATTTTTTTGAAAGAAACTGAAAAGCCCAGCAAACCAACAAAATTTTACTGCAGAATTAAACTACAAAGAAACTGCATGTATTTGTGCACACATAGTCATATATATGTACACCTCTGTACACTTATTTTCAAGTCTTATTCCTAAATTTAATTTTTCCAATTTGGAAGTGGGACGATCAATAAGAAAAGAAGTTGGAGCACAGTTAGAAAACAGTTACAGCCAGGACCAATAGGTAAAATCCAAAGAACCAGAAAGGAAAGCAGTATGTTGTGCTGTTATAAGCTGGTAAATTGAATTGCTTAGCTTTTTTCCTAAAGTAAGAAAAATATTATGTTCCTACAAGTAAGCATATATTTGAATAAGAGAAGCATGTGTGGACAGATATTCTCATTTCCTATTTTGATAGGAGGAGGAAAGTCTTTTGCAGTCTCTGAATAAAGACCTGTGGATTGAAGAATTAAATATAAGATAAACTGGGAAATTTTTGCAAAGTTGCAGTTTGCAGGGTTTTTTTACATTCATTTTGCAGTCAATGCAGACACCGAACTTTATTTCTAAAGCAGAAGCTAAAAAAGTTTTTGAGTCCTGAGGGAGTCTGGGCCTGAGTGAAGAACCAACTCAAAAAGATCATTGAGTCAAAGCGGAGAGCTATAAGGATTAAAGTCTTATCAGGGAGACGAAAATGGCCAAAAAGGAAAGCAAGTTAGACTTTGCAAATGATAGTAAGACAAACAGTCAAGGTTTTTCAACTTTATGGATAAAAACAGAACACGGAAAGAAGTATAGCAGCTGTGCTGTACAGATAGTTAGAGACTACAAATTGTCTACAAGCATCTCAATACTTGAACTGATTAGACTACATTTAGTCAAGAAAAATGGTGTTGAGTAGTTGGGAAGAGGGGTGAGGATATGCAAATAACAGACACTGATGTGCAAAATAATCTTGAGAGAGATAAAGGTACTGCAGTCAAGGCAATAGGATTCTGAAAGGACTGGTGAAAGAAATCACAGGAGCTGTTGGACAGGTTTTAAGATCTTATTTAATGTTTTCTTATTGAATGCTATGATCAGTCATACATAAGAGTGCATTAATTTGTTGATAACCAGAAATGGAGAGATACCATTGCTACAGAGAGTCACAGCGTATCAAGAAAAGGTATGGGACCCTGATGGTTTAGGTGTCAGGGGTGCTGCAGAAGGATGAATGCATGGAGTCAGTCACTTGCACACAGCTGAACGGCAGAGCTCGCTGCTGTAAGCCAGGAAGGGAGCTTATCAGCTGCTGAAGCGGGAAGCGACTGCAAGAAGTATGAACTGCCAGGATGAGGTCTGACAATAATGACAGCAAATGTCCACAGAGTTTTTGGGGAGAGAGTTCTGGTAGAGATGGGTAAAATGCTATGTTAGACACCGGTGAGATCGCCTGTGTCTGATCACCTGTATTCTACGGAGACAAATTCAGAATGAGCCAGGTATGAGGAATAGCTGTTAGGATGATCACAGGAAGTGACAGCCTATTGTAAAACGAACAAACGATAGATATTTTTATGTTGACTTAAGTCCAGAAACACCCCAGCTATCTCTAACAAGGATGTTTTGGTCCAGTCCTCAGTAGCAGGGCCATGCCGTGGTATTCACGAGCAAGGTGGCTGAGGTGCTACTATGCCTAGGCTGAGCCCGATACCCGAGCGCATGGGGCATGCAGGAAATGTCTCTGTTTGTTTAGTCTGCTAAAAAGAAGGATGAGAGAGGAGATTATTTCTCTTTATAACTATCTGAGGGAGAAAAGCCCTAGGGAGGGAAAAGAGCAATTTCAGTCAAAGGACAATGCTGGTATAAGAGCAAATGGCTATCAGCTACCGGTGAATAAATTTCCAGCCATCAGAACAAGGACTTTCCAGTATGCCCGACCAGCAGGAGTAATAGTGAGCAAATGGGACAGGCCTTGACAGCTGAAACTGGGGACATTTGCTTCTGTGCCTCTGTGTTTCCCTGAGTTTTGCCATGCTTCCTCTTCCTTTCTGCAAGCAGTGAACTAGTTAAATTGCTGAGTATCTCTAGAAACAGTGCAAACAAGCAGCAGCTGCACTATTGTTTCCAAATAAACATATATTTAAATGACCTGGTGAAGGATAAGATTGAAGTGATAAAGCAGTCAGATGGTGAAAGTGTACAATAGAAAGTGTTACTGTAGACTGTGTCATTTTTTCCATTCCAAAAGTGTTCTTAATAAGTATTAAAACTAATCAATGACACATGCCTAAAACTGATCTGATGCATTTTATCCCCATGATGAGAACCCCAGGAATGTAGGCATGGATTTTAAACTAAGATAGCTTGCCAGCACATGGATTGAATGATCACAACCGTTTCATGGAGGGATAATCAGCTTTTTGTTCTCTTTTGGTTTTAGCTGCTTTTATTATTTTAAATGTATGTCCTCACCCCTGTGTTCACAGTGAAACCATTTCCTTGTCTCTGACCTCATGGCTACACAAAGTGCTGAGTGAAAACCTTCGTAGTCACTCTTTGATTTCTAGCATGTAGTGGTGAGTTGCAGGGGTCTTCCAAGAAAGTATCTTCCCCTTCTTTCTCTTGAACACTTTGAACAGCAGAATGAGATAAATCTGTATTTCCGAGGATATTCCAGCACTTGTCATGAGAGGTGGGCATAAAGAAAAAGCAACATATTATGAAAGCAAATAGCTTCATTCAGAAGGAAAAAAAATGCATCAAACACAACCACATTTTAAAATTGTGTACTGGTACAATGATTTCCAAACAGACAGAAGTTAATTTCTTTGGGTTACTGTGGCTGCATTGCATAGGCTTGCCCAGCACAAAAAACAGACTATCATTTTTTCCTGACTCATATCCCAAGTTAGTCAGACAGATTTATTCTCACAATTATGTGTTTTCTCCATATAATTCAGGTTGCTCTGATTTTCATAGGTCTTTAAAAAGAATTGGTTATTTTTTCTTAATTATGAAAATGTTATTTCAGTAAATGCAATTTAATTAAAATGAGAATTTCTGCAAAAGCGTTTAAATAAATACAGTATTCTTTTACAAGTATGAAAGGAGTTACTATTTGCTGTTTCATTTCCTCACTAATATGCTGGCATGTTTGGTTTGAACCTGAGCTTGTGGAAGTTTATTCTTAACCAAAGCAGTTCCTTTTTCATGTAAGTAGGTTAAATGTGAGTTGTAGAGCCCTAGGGCTCTTTTTGTTCAGTTTTAAAGCCCCCTCAAGTGGGCCTCTTTTAGAAACCTGGAATCATATGTTTGTAAGGTTGATCCAAATTACCATTAGAATAGCTCTTTTCAACTTTTTATTTATACAAAGAATCGTAAAAAATGCACCAAACTGACAAGGTATTAAATCAAACTGAATGAAGACAGTTCTTTTTTCTCAACAACTAATTTTTTTAATGGAAACTCTCAAATTGAAAAAATTGTCTGTTGAGTATGTTAAGGTGCCATGCAGTATAGTAAAACGCTATTACTGTCAAAAAGGTACATGATAAAGTGCGTTTGCACAAAAGCACATATTAATGTCAATCATTTTTGGGTGATCTATATACTAACTGCAGTGTTTTAAGAAGCTCAATATTCTTTGTTTTGACAACATTTCAGGGCCTTGTACTTCCGTGACAATATTAATCTTTCCACAACAGTATGGTAGAATAATTTTAGTAATTAATGAGTGGTCAGTTTGGTGAAAAGATATGCAGGAATAGTACATTTGAATATGACCAGGTAAAAAACATAATGCATCTTAAGAGTAAGATAAACATGGTAATAATTCTAATTTTTAGTGGCCTATAATGCTATGTAATTAGTACAAGGTTTTTAAAGCAGTGATATTTTCATATCCCCTAAAATGCATTTTCTATGTCGTATAATAATTGCTCCCATCACAATACTATCAAAGTGTCCCCTAAGATACCAATAATAGACAGAATTACAGTAGTTTTGACGCATAATTTTCTGATCTACTTCTCAGAAGGCATCAGAAGTACTTTAATGTTTTTATTTTCTCTCTCTTCCTTCTTTTCAACTTCCGTATGCTTTTCTCTTTTAATCCTTGTTTTTACTCTCTTGTTTGTCATCCATTTGTTTTCCTTAAGGTTCTTATGCTATTTTTTGAGTGGTAAAGTGGCTAAGCCAACAGAAATTATGCTTTTTCTTGTCTCCTCTTGTGAAGAATTATTAGCTTTTTCCTCTACTTGTAAAACCATCTCTCATTCTTACTTGTTTAAGAAGTTCCACAGCTCCTGGAGAGCTCACCTCTGAGAAAGTTGCCTCCACAAAAGAAGAAATCCTAGAGATATTTTCTGAGACTTTCTGGAGAGGTACTGAAGAGTTACACTTCTACTACAATCTGATTGTACCACTGCTTACCAGTAAGGGCCTCGCTCAGCTGTCTTTTACATCCTATGCTTTCAGTTTCTGTAGGGCGCTCAGTATCTGCACCATTAGGGCCATAGCTTCACAAGTCAATTTTCAAGGCTTTTAATGTCTTTTAGCCTTACTCTATTTTAAAAATAACTGAGACACTGTTTGGAAAGCACCTCCAGTACTACAATTATTTCCTTATCTAAATAACTGAAGTGTAGTGTAGGAGGTAGCTGCTGTCCAGTGATTAGGTGTTCGTGATAATAGCTGTAACAGCTTTGCAAAGGCAGGTCTGTATTCTGTATCGCATAACTTTCACTTTCAGCATCCTAGATGTCTTGTAAATTTTTAGTCCAATAAAACTCATCGTAAACTACAGTAAGAGCTATATAGTTAATTAAAGTGGACAATTATGCATTTCTTCCTCACACATCTCCTCCTATTAAAAATATTTGCAAAGTAGATATTAAAAATACCAAAATGTACATACGCAGGCTTTCATCAGAGCCCTGATGGCGGGCTGAGGTCGCCTACCTTAGGTGTCCTGATGCCTGAAGCACAGGCTTGTAGTTTGCAGCTGTATGGCTGTACATAAAAAGGGAAACAGATGGCTCTATTTTCGGTCTTATCTTCAGCATGCGAGTTCCCCACATTTAGGAACCCTTGCTGTAAGCACTTTGCCCTACGCTGGGTCCAAGTGGGTCCGCTGCAGCAACTGAGCCACGATGCAGAAGAGAGGGAGCGGGGGTCTGTGTGGTTTGGGAAGAAATGGGCTCCCATGAGCAGAACCTAAGTTCATGCTCAACAGCAATTTGTGTATTTGGTTAGTGACTTGTGAATGCAACGTCTGCCTGATGGAAACTTCATAGATGGAAATTTCATAGAGGAGAGTAACCACTCATTATGTATTAAATGTGAGCAAAGTGTTGCTTTTAGAGCCCTGAGAACATAGCACCGCTTTTGTGAAGCTGTGATGAATATTGTAGATTCCTACCATAAGCCATTGGCTCAGGGTGGGGACCACAAAGGCAGCAGAGTCTGTAGCCTGATGCTGTTCAGAAATACTCATGGGTTGTGCAGTTTATACCTAGTTGGCTCATGGTTGTGCCTAACAGCATGATCTACCTCTACCCTATCAGGCTATTTTCTAAGGTTTTATTTCTCAGCCTGGAGGAAGAATAGTTGTAGGATAGTCTGTTCATTGTTCACAGTGAGTTTTATAGTGATTCATATGATACAATGAACTGGTGGTGGTAATTCAAACTTTCAAAATGATTGGGGAAAAAAGAAAATATGAGTACTTTCAACTGGCAACTAACGTCCTAGCTCAAATAATTGACTTTTATGTTACAAAACTGGAAAAATATCATGAACCATTAAACAAAGGCACACCTTTATAATTTTTCTTAAAATTCTGCTCATCAACTTCTGTATGCCTGTGAACAAGTGAAAGTTGATGAGGGTATTGCACTGCTAAATGTACTGGATAATATTCTTTTTAAACATCTGATCTGACAGGCAAAAATTCACTACATGGTAAAAGTCAATCACTGTAACTATGTCTGGGTAGAGTTAAAATCTCTATCTTAAATTTGGTTTATTTATTTAGCTGAAGAAGATTAAAGGTTATGTTTTAGACATCTTTATGACTGCATTCATGAAAGGTTTTTCCTTCTTTCTGTTTGCCTTTCTGGCAAACAGAGCACTTCCCTAAGAGCACTTACACAACCCTGCACCTGTTCATTTATATGGTTATTAGGAAAAAATGGTTAAATTAGCATTGAACTCTTTGGGAGAGGGTTTTATTTTTAATTTGAGATTGTTGTCCAATGTATAGCAGTCATATTACTTAGATTTTCACATCAGTTATAGCTGGTGAATTATTTTTGAAGGTTATCCGCTATCTTCTAGTGCTGCTTATGCCAGCCTATTCAGTAATTCCAGAAGAGGCTGTGATTTTATTGGATTCTGTGAAAAGATCTTCCTGATCTCATTATGATTCCTGGATGCCAGAGAAGATCCCTGACTTTCTAGTTACACTTGCATCTTCTGTGCTTCAGAAGTTCTCCTATTTCAGTCCTTTGCAGGAAACAGGCATTAAGTTATTTTCTTTCAGTGAGATATAAACACAGTGCCTTATTTTTTACCTAAGTTGCAAGTCTTGGCTCCCTTCCTTTAAGGTTGCTACTGATTTTATCTACATTAAAGCCAGTGCTGATGGTGAACAAATGATTCATTAGGTCTACTTGGCTGATACAATCGGCAGAATTGAAGACAAAAGTCCTTGTGTTCTAGGTTCAGTACAGTCTAAAAGAACATTTTAAGTTCAGGCTTATGTGGGAAGAAAAACAGTGCTGGAAATCACCCGTAGGAATCATTGCACTACCGCTGAACTGTAGCCCCATCTTATACGGTGTTGGTACTGTATAATAATCTCACATAAAGACACAGATAGAGTGCTTGTGAAGCTAACAGTTTGCAGTACCAAAGCTGAAATTTGTCTGGAATAATATGGACTGTTTGCCTTACTAAAATTATTCACATGGAGGAATCTGGCTTAGCCCTTGGATTATGAGCTTTGTTAAGTCATATTTTGACAGTATCAGTTTAGCAGTGCTTAAGTAATAAATACATGAGGTGATGTTTCAGTGGTTTTAAATTAAAATCACAATTTAAATTAAAGGAAATTAAATCACAGTGTTCTGGTGAATTTAGAAAATTTTATTCTGTATTTCTAAAACAATCAATATGTCTTCAAGTGAAGTTGAAATTCTTTTTCATATTCATATAGATTAATTTCATATTCATATGAAAATTCATGTGCATTCACATTATTCAATCTTGACAAAACACATACGAGTCCAAGGATCTGCTGTAAGACTTGAAAAGTAGCTTGCCCAGATAATACCAAGCCCCCGTCTCCCTCATACCCGCAGTTCACTTCATTTGCAGAAACACTACTTAGTGCACTATTTGAAACCTACTTGCAGGAGAAGAGGTTGTAAGATTGAGGCTCCAAATAAATCACCTTCAGCTGGTAAAAGTTATCACCAATTCGAGCAGCAGAGCCTTTATAATCCAGTGCCCTGCCATCAGGGCAACCATCAATGAAGGACTAAGTATTGAACAAAAAGGAAGAATGTCACCATTTGAATCATTATTTCATATAGCTCTGGCATTTTCCTGAGAAGTTATGCAAATAACAAAGGCCTGATTAGTGTATATGATTTGAAAGTTAATGTTATGAAAGGTAAATGCATTTAGTTTGGTTTCATATTACTTGTTCATATTAGACATTTTTTTAGAGTAAACCTTATCAGAAATTAGCTGCCTGAAGAGATATGCAGGCACAGAAGAAATTAGTCATCAAAGACAAATGCCAGTCTGAAGCTGACCAGACCTGAGTCTCCATTATCAAGTTTAAAAGGGGCAGCAGACAACTACAGAAAAAGCCCTTTGAAATGGAGCCCAGGTTCAGCCCGTCAGGGACTACATTTAGATTTCCTGTATTTTCTTAAGCGTTCTAAATTGACATACTCTTAAAGATGACATGAGGGTGTGATTATATGTAATTCAGCTTCTGTTTTCTTCCTCCGCTTAAGTTTCTAAAAATTTCTCACACTAATTTAATTCTATGTATCCTAAATACATCCTCACATATATAGGTAATTTGCAGTGAGTAGTTCTTAAATTTAATTTAATTTGAGGAGTTCTGTTTACCTTTTTTGCGTTTTTTTGGCCTACTTTTTTGTTCACATGATACTTCACTGTGGGATATTTTGTAGGGTGAAGAAGGTTGTTTTTGCTTGGGAGCAAATTGGGATTGCATGCTAGAAGAAAGAAATGCAGTGTATTCCCTCCCGTTTCACGGCATGACTAGAAGAGGCAGGGCACGTATGGGTGTTTATCCATGGCACAAGGGTCTATGTGAAAGCAATTGAGGTATGTGAAAGCAAGCTTACAGGAGCCATTGTTTCCCCTCATCCTGTTGGAAGGAACCAGAGCTGCCCCATTGCAGGGAGGGAGAGCGTGATTTCTGTGCCCCTCAGAAATTGCGGGCGAACCAGAAAGGAGCTGCGTTTCTTGAGTGAGCATTTCTTTCCTGGGCATCTCACAGCTATACGCTACCCTCCACATGAAGAGAGAGGATGAGTGTATTTCTAGCCTTAATTTGAATTTAGTAGTCATCAATTGCAGCAGATGTCAAATTCTTAAAAAATCCTCCGTAAACTTGGAAAAAAGAATAACAATGTCTCTGGTGTGTATTCACATTTTGTAATGGACAGGAGTGTTGATTGCCGTAGGTCTATTCAGTCCATTTGCTACTACAATTATGCACATTTTAAAAAGACACAATGGTTTTTTTCATTAAATACATGCTAACACATTAAGGTGCTAGATCTCTTACGTGTGGAATCAATAATTCTGGAAGACAGGAGAAGACAATTAGGTAGGTGGAGTATCACCAATGTTTTGAACTCAGTGTAACGACTCCAGCTGAGTTCAGAAACCTAGACTCAAATTTTAAAAGAGCACCTCTCCAGTCTCCTGTGCAGACAAGCTGCCTGCTGCCAGTGGTAATCAGTGGATAGAGATGGGTTAGTTGGTTTTTTAGATATCACAACAGGTAACATTAAAATTCTCATGCTTATACTGAATATGTCATGTTGCACATAATTCTTGTCTTAGAAAGCAATGTCATGAATCCTTCCACCCCCACCCCCCAAATTTAAAGCCATTTATAGTATTCAATGCTAACAGACTGGAAACCTGAACTCCATATGTTTTTAAAATAAAATACGGTGTGAGCGAGCAGTTTTCATTATGGCTTTCATTTGCTGTGCACAGTCCAACATTGCTCTTTTTCTTGAGCTATCATATTTTTGAAATTATCTTTTGGTTTGTGGTTATGTTACTTCTTCCATTTTTAACATGCATCTCTTACTACTTTTTAAAGAACTTCTTCTTTTCTTAGAAATAACTCTCTTCCTCCCCTCCCTCTCCTGAAAATATTACTGAGGTCTTTTACGTGAACAATAAGTCTTGCGGTATCCTCCACTTAGCATAAAAAACTTAATTAACTCTAGTTTTAGGCGATAAAGCTTTGTAATAAATATGTTGATCTTACACTTGCCTGAGTTGCAGTATGTAAACCAGAGAAACTTTGAAGCCAACAGAAATATTATCTGAGATAGTGGTAGCTGGGCTTTTTGAGATAACTTGAGACTGAAAATAGCTCATAGTATATCAAAGCAGGAATTATATGAGCTATAATGATAAGATTGCTAGTCGGGAAGCAAGACTATGTGAAATTGGAGGAATATCCTGATATCCTTGTATTGGCTTTCATGAATTCTGGATGATATTGTGCATTTTGGTTTCAGCAGTTAAAAGTCTTGTTTGAGTGTATTTATAGAGCAAAACTTGTAATGGCTTTTGTATGGTAATGAATTTCAATCTTTTATGTATTCATAAGAAATGTTTATAATTGAGTTAATTACATCTTAAATCATTTATTGCTATTATAATGCAGCTATTCGATTAATTATTAAAATAAGCTTTTTGAGTACTCAGTTTAAAATAACACTAGTATATCTGTGGAAGTATTTGTATTTTTATCTTTTTTTTTTGACGTTCTTTTCAATACTTTGATCCGTAATCATGATGAATAGGCTATTACAGAATATTCTAATAACCCAAAGACTATGGAAGTAGAGTTTTTATTTTGAATGCTCCTGTTTCAAAGAAGGATAAAGAAATAATGTCCAAAGTAAGAGACAGAAGATTAAAAATGTTAGGCCTGTTCTTTCAGGGTCCTCCATGTAAAACTCCGTAACTCCTAGAAAGTACTCAAAAGCAGTGATTGTTGGCTTATAGAATTTCTCATAGCTGAGCCCAAGATCATTGTCTTTGGGAACATTTAGAAATTTGGACCTGTAGAAATGCTTCTATTGCATGTGAGTAAAGATTGTATGCTTGGGACCTACATCATGCTCTTAAGGTTTGAGTTAGAGAGGTCTCAGAGCAAACTCGATAAGGTGATGTTGTGTTGTTACAGATTTTATCCTTCATATAAGCTGTTATGCTGGGGTTTTCTTTCAGTTGGTGGTTGTTGAGTTCCATATCTGAAAACTCCAAAGGTTAATCCACAAATACAAACAATCATGTTCCTTCTCATATTACTACCTACAGATTGATCCATGTGCTTCATATCATACTGAGGAAGTGCTTGTTCGAACACAGTAATTCATTCTGTAAAGCTGTTTGAGATACATGACACTTAAAGAAAAATGGTCTAAAAACACCACTACAAAGCAAACCATGTTATAAATGCTGCATTGCCAGATATAAGAAAACTGAGTTATTGGTCAGTATAAAAGGAATGAAAACAACAGCCAAAATTATGGTTTATATTTTTTTCTAGTCAGGACAGGCCAGTATATTTCCTAGACAAACCTGCTGAGATTCTGCAGGCTGTGCAGCAAGGCTGAGAGAATGGTTATTTTAGAGTGTGTGCAAACCTATACCGTGTGCTTCATCAGTTTTTGTCCTGTTTGTTAGCCTAATGAAGGGAACTTTCAGACAAAAGATGCCTTGTTATCCTTATTAATCAAATGTATTAAGAAATGAGGAGGAACAGGCGATTGCCCCAGTTTATATAGAGAATAGGTGAATGAATATTACTGAGTCTACATTTCAGTAGAATTAATGTTACTCAGTATCAGAGTATTATGTGCTTTAATTTAAACACTGTGGATAAATCCTCTTCAGTCTACAAAGAATTTTTCTTCAAGGCTTTTCTGTGTTTTTTTTTTCTAACATCAATAACAGTTATGCGTATGCAGCAAGAGCAAAACTTGTATCATTAAAATCCTGTTTGCTCCTTATTCAGAAAAATATTGGTCTTTATATGGAAATACTGTATTTGTGCATACAAATCAATTTAAACATGTTCCTTACACATACATCCTGTGCAGAAGTATCTTACATCATACTCAGTGGAAGAAGCACTAGTAAAATATTCAGTACAGTTACTTGAAAAGGGAAAATGTTGGTTGTCACAGTGCTGTGTTTTATATATATTCATGGGGTATAAAACATAGAATTCAGGTCATGTAGCAAAGCTAGGTAGGAAAGATTTTAATACCCAGAGTTTCTCTGAAACTTTTCCTAAAGCTGTCCCTTCTCTGTCTATTTCAAGTTTTTCATGTAAACATGTAAAAAAGAAAATTTATTTTCCCTGGTAATATAATAAAAGCAAACCACGATAGAATATCAGTTGTTATGTGCTATATAACATTTCATTTTAGATTTAAGCAGCTGATATAGATTTTATTTCGAAAGGTTGACATCCTTCTTGGAACAGGTTATGGAATGTTCAAGTCATACAAAAATATATATATAACCTTCAGATTCACTGAGGGCTCCTTTATATCTGTATAATATTTTTTGTTATGGCTGTATCCACTGTAATTTTGGAAAGTTACATTAAGTATCACTGTAAGTATGGGAAACTCTGTAATATATTTTTGTAAATATTTTGACAGAATTTAATAATGAAGTGGGGGAATTACTGCAAAGTAAACCAGTTGTAAAGTATTTAGAAATAAGAGTGAGGTTTAAAAATTGTAATGTAAGTTCCTTGATTTAATGAGCTACATGGAATTTTATAGTCAATTTAGTGCACTTTTGTGTTTTCATACATGGAAACCTGTGTGTACGTGGCCATGCAGGTCTATGTAAAATTGAGGCAGTACTGCACATTAATGACTTATTTATGACTAGGCAGGTCAGTTCCATGTATGACACGAGAGTTTTAACAAGAATCATATCAGAAATATTTTTGGTAAGTTATTTTAAAACTGACACGTAAAGTGCATCAGAAATGCTTCAGTATCATCTCTGCATGAATATATTAAAGATGCTGATAACTGAGCCCTGCTTTTTTCAGTCGGTGCCAGATTGCTTGGTTACCAGTCTGCTTGGGTCATTTTGCTCAGATTTTATCTATGATAGGATAATAGAGGTTTTCGTTCTTAAATCTAAACATATTGTCGATGTCATGGAGTTCTCTACTCCATGCCAAAAAGGGAGAAGAATACATTTTTGAGCATTACACTGAAGAGAAAAGAGTTTTCAGTGAAGAAAACTCACTTGCAGTGAAGAGTTTTCACTCCTTGTGTTTAGCTTTAGCAACTGGACTGGTATTTTGGAGCTTTGTACACACTGAAAAGGTGCCAGCATTGATCAGCTACTTAATTACCATTGATTCTCAGTGTGAGTACATAATCTCATAGCACAGCCTGAGTAACAATTGTTAACATTTGACTAATCAATTAACTATTTCAGTATTCATGAAAGCAACAGATAAGACTGATTCTCCTTTGAAAGTTAGCACTGCAGAAGAAATACCAGTTTTCCTAATTTAATAGCAAACATTTAATTTTCTTTAACTGAAAAATATGAGAACTGTTGATTTTCTATGTCCTGTATATAAATGTGAAAAATACTCAAATCCTCACAGGAAGACTGTGGCTCAGAGGAAACGTTAACCAGCAACACGTGTTTACTGTGGTCTTTCCACATGCGTATAATCTTCATTATTCCACCCTTGTGTTGAAATCTTGCATCAGTTCAGCATTTCTGATGAAGTATATTTAGGACTTGTAAAAAATACCAGATTGAAAGAAATGGAAATTTAGTCTTCCTACTTACCTGTTAAATGCATGGCCATGGGCAGACACAGATGAGAAAATCAACACGTTTCTTTGGCATGGTGGCTATGGAGGAACTCTGCAAAGGTCTAGGTCATAATTCAGCTCCTTGGCCAACTGCTCCTTGGCCAACTGCTCCTTGCCATGTGTTTAGGGCAGATGACAAATGTGGTTCAGGAAGACAGTTTCTGCAGCTTTGTTTGTCTCTGCAAAGAGCTTTTCTAGACAATCTGTATTTCGTGCATCTGTTTCTGCACCGTGGAACGGGAGAAGAGCCATGACTGAGGTCGGGACGTAGCTCGGAATACTACAGTGGTCCTGCTGGGGGCCTGGTACCACTTTAATGGTATAAGCTACGCAGTTGCACAGCGCTGGCTTTGATATGAGAGCTCGTGCTAGACAATGCTAATGGGGGCAAAAAAGTCTTATGCCCCTGTCAGTTCACAGGGAAGCTTCCCTTTCATCTGTTAACCTTTCGGAACTGGTCACCTGGAGATGGGGATGCCTGCAGTTTGTTACCAGGTTCTTTGTTAATTTAGTTTTTCTTATTAACGAGTTCTGTAATCATGAATTGTGAAAATACTACTACACTTCAATAACATTACCCACCTTGAAAGAGTTGCTGGGAAATAGGATTTCAGTGAGTTAATAAAAAATATTTTTCTGTTTAACATAACAATACCTATACTTTGTAGTAAAGTGTAGATACTGGGGAATTATCAGTACACACAGTTTTATCAGTGCATACAGCTTGTTTTCCTGTGTATGCTTTAAGAAGCTTTGCATTTCTGGAGTTAAAACTTTAACCATTGTTTAGATTGCCTTGTATCCTGCAGTTACCTTCTTTTTAACCAGTTCATGATTTAAGGGAGACAGATTTAAAAAACAAACAAACAAACAAGAACAAAAAACCAAACCCACCCAACCAACAAAACTTCTGTAGAGGAACTGAAGTCAGATTTTTTTTGAGGAGAATAATAATAATCTTTTTTTTTTTGTTTTCACTGGTTAACAGTTCTTTAGTTTTCTTGGTAAATGCTGCACATAACGTGTTCATCCTCAGTTTAATATTTCAGTATGTTAAAGTTTATGATGACATAAACCTTTTCTAGTCAAGTAGTCCCTGTGTGCTAAGGTCACTAAAAACAAGAGTCCTGATCTCCTTCACAGTCTTGTAAATCAAGGGAATTCTGTTCAAGTCAGTGAAATTAAAGTTGCATGAGATCACAGTGAAGTCCGGGGATATTACTTATGATCATTAACCTGAATAGAGGCTGCAGAACTGGATCCTTCCATGCGCAGAAAAGCCATATGCTGAGAGTAATACTCAGGAAGCTCATAGAAGTGATGGATGGTTTCTTCAAACTTTAACATGTAATAACCAGTACGTACTTAGATGTCAGTGGATGTAGCAGAATGAGTGGGAACGGCAGACATAGCCAGCTGTTCCATATCCATGCTATATTTGGCCCAGTAGATTTATAATGTGTTCTTGTTCACTGGCACGTCTTCTTTCGGCTTCATCAAGTATGAGACACATTGTTCCTGCCTTTACTCACTGGCTTCCTCTTCCTCTAAAAATGAAGAATTTCTGCAGGTGCAGAATCCTTATAGCAAAGAAATAGGCTTGGAGAGTTGATATCCAAGGAAGTATAAGCATTTGCAGTAGGTTTTGCCCATCACAGTTTCTAATCCTAAACTAATTGATTTAAATAGTAGTGGAAGTTTTGTAATGTAACATCCACAACACACAGACTATGTTCCCCCATAAATAAGGTTCTTTCTAAATTATTAAATAATGATTTAATACAAGTTGAAGCTTTTTTTGTAAGATGAAAAATACGATGAAGTAACGAGCTACAGAAAGACACTACCACCAAAAATATAGTTGTTTGTTGAAGAACAGTAAACCTGATCTTGAACCACATTCTAATTCAAAGACCAGGTTCCCAGGGATGTTGGCAAAATGTTTATTACTTTTTTTTTTGTCTCCATGTAGTGGATTTATCAAGGAAGCTTATTTAACAAAATAATTTCAGGCTTCCAGTCTACATTTTGTTTTCTGAGACTTTATGGATGAAAGTACTTCTCAAGCGTGATCTTGTACATTTATTACTTTTTAACTGACTAGCAGAAGTGTCTGAATTACTTCTATCAGGCTATATTTCTGAAGAATAGCTCAAATTTCTGCAGTAAGATTGCTAGTTACCAGAACACACTAGAGAAAACATGATTTTGAATTTGCTTTAGACCTTAATCTGTTGGCAGTTCCTGAACTGGGCAAGAGAGAAGTGTCATCTGTCAGATATTTGTGTTCTTCATTCAAAGGATTGCTGCAAGCACATACATTTATTTTCTCCATGCTGTCAAGCTGTGATTTCTTTTTGCAATGACACTTTTATCTGTTTATTTTGGAATGCTCAGACTTGAAGTGACTAGTTCTTAAAAATTCTCAGTTTTACATTTTGAAATAATTTCTATATCAGTGTAGCTGCAGATGCAATGTGAGTGTTTTTCCTCAGATTATAAATCTGAATCTCCAGTAATGCTTCCTAGGCGTTATTTCTGTTGTCCAGCTACACAATATGTGTAAATATGAAGTAAAAAAAGGAGGTGTTATTTAGAGTCATTCACCCAGTGTAAATAGAAATGAGACTATGATGAAAGAGAACATAGAATGGTACCATGGTACTTTCTACTTCTCTTGGTGTAATGAGAATGCACTTTGATGAGGAGCAGGACATGGAGATGGATGCAAAAATGCGGCTGATTGCTCCACCAGGGGATGTTCAGGTCTAATTCCCAGGAATCTGACAATGGCTCTCTTGCTGGCTTCTTCACTAGACCACGTCACCACTGTGCATCAGGTTGGCAAATCCAGGACTGGGGAACATGTCCCAGGATTACAACAGGGCATCTTCTTCAACTCCCACGGCTCCGTTACTCTCCCAGTGGAACCTAGGCCTTGTAGACTGCTCTGGTGGATGGAGTATACATTATTTTCAGTCTACTTTTATAATTCTGCTCCTGGAGATAGAGTGATTTTTTTTCTGTTTGAACACCTCTCTTCTGTAATTCAGAAATGAAACTGCAGGCTCAAAATAATAGAATTTGGTAGCTAATTCCACTTCATGTTGTTTCTTTGTGCTTTTGCTGTGTATTTCAGAGATGGCACACACTCCTTTCAGTGGTTTTCAAACTAAGCCAATGTCTAAATGGAGAGTTGGCCACACTTTGCATGGGTAGATTGATGAAATATTAGTTACCCTCCATTTACGGAGAAGATGCAGTGGGTTTATAAATATTTAGTTAAGGAAGTTGTCTATGTTTTTCTTGGTCCAGATCCCTCCAATGTGGTGACAGCAATATCAGTGTTATTGTGGGAAGGAACGAAGGTGGTATAAGGAGTCCTCTGAAACTTTTGACAGGAATGTATGTCATCTGCATGCTCTGACTTGCCCTTCATCCATGGCATTAGCATTAGAGTTCAAAGCTGCCTTTTCTGGCCAATGTGGAGCCCTGAGTGAGGATGTAGTAGCCAGGTAACACATGCAACTGTCAAATGTGTGGCTGCCACCTTTGCCAAATGTGTGTGATTGGCATAAACTACTTATATTTTCAAATCTGTTAATTATTGACAGTTCTGGCAGTGTTGATGGCTGCACTCCATCTTTTTTGATGAGTGTTATGTAAAAATAATTGATTTTTGCTTTCTGTCGCTTAAGACTCTGCCATGGTATTTTGAATACATTCAAGTCACTTTTTTAATAATCCCTTCAAAATTTGCACTGAAGTAATTAAATCTATTTTATTTTCCCAACATGCTATTCATCTATTTCCTTACGGTGTAAAGAATCATTTGCTAATGCTGTGCTGTGAGCAACTAAGTCATAGAAAACAGAAGAAAATGGAAAACTCTCCTCTCTTGGAAGAGAGAGCGTTTATTTACAAAATTTATGTGGACTCAGGAAACAGAGGAGGAATAAGTATAAAATAGTCCCAAAACAAAGTAGTGTTGTGTAAACTCTATGACTTACTCACACAGGTGTTATAGATCCTGAAACGAGATTGGCAGAGGAGAGAGGAGGTGGGAATACAGGAATATTGGCTAGAATCTAACCCACAATGGCATTGCTTTTGGAATAGTCACACAGTATTCAGTATGTGCATTTTGGTAAATGTATATTTTGGAAAAAAAGAGTGCTTTTAAAATGTAAAACTGCTCTGAAAATTAACGAAAATAAAATCTATTTATTTTTTTTAAATTTTGTTCTAGTGTTGCAGTGGGTGTTTTGCTGTTGTTTGTTTATGGGTTATTTATTATTGTATTTTAAATGTATTAGTACACATGTAAACTGCATTACATATTTTAAAATAGAAATCTGTTTAAAATTAAGTCAAACATGCTCCACTTTTAACTTGCTCTCCAGTTTAGTTATAGTCATTTAATTATGAGTCTAAAATAAATGCAAACCTTTTTCTGCACATCCAGTTATATTATTCCTTGAGAGGTCTTGGCTAATAAGTGAAAGTGGAGTCAGGTCAGCTGTAGGAACTGGGTGGTATGGAGTCCGTCCTATTACTGAACAGGTTCCAGATGGAGCTCATGGAACAACCATTAAGTCTGGAACTGGAGATGCGATAGCTACCATAATAAAAGATTTAAAAATTATCTGGATAATAAATCTGATAAATGGGCATATATACTCAAAGGTTACCAAGGTTTCTTCTTGAGTTATCTCAGTCAGTTATTCAGTCTTTCAGCTGAATGCATTCACATTAGCTATATCATTCAATGGTGCAACTCATTGATCTGCTTTTATGATTTCTTTACAAAGTGAGAATTTTCTCATTATTCCCTCTGAAAAATAGATCTACAAGGATGAAGTTTCATGGACCCAGCAAGATTCCTGAGTGTCCAGTGCTAGCAATAAATCTCACTCAAGCATAGACTCACCCCATGGACTATCTGATTAAACACTGCAGTCTTCATTCTTCACAGCAGTGGCTGCCTGTCACCTCCTTTTTCTGAATACCTCTATAGATAGGGATGAGTTGTGCTAGATGAAGCATGAAGGCAGAAAACAGCCAACTGAATGACACAAGACACACTTGGATGTCAACTATCAGCAGCACAAGAAACTCTTTTATGAGTCTGTTACATCTTTGATGTAACCCAGAGATCTTTCACTTTACAAGAGTGGTCACCGAACAGTCAGTTACAATATATCTTAAAATGATTTATAAAGGGTAACGCCAAAACAGAGCACTGCAGTCATCTTAGCTGACATGCATTCATAGATGCAGTGCAATAACTTGTAATTATTAAATGAGACAATTTAGGAAACTAGGTGTCTGCATAGTCCAGAGAAACCCATGTGTGAATAACAACTCTCAGTAAGCAAGAACTGTGTACTAACGGTGATGTTTTGTCCTTGACCATAGACCCTAGCAAAGCATATTATGAAGGGCTTTAGCCCTCGTTCTTGGTATTTTGCTCAATTTCAGAGGCTGAAGCTCTGAAAGCTTGCGGGAATGATCATGCTGGCCCTGTGAGGGAGACTCAAATCCCTCATGTATGTACATATCATTAATGCCTAAGTCCCCAACATATCTTGTAAGGGGGAGGGGGGGAATCTAGGAACAGGCTCTGGGCAAGCAAAAATAACACGTTACTCAGATACTTTAATATTCCAAAGCTTAATTTTCCCATCTCCAGTACTGTAGGCTGCATCCAGGATAATTTTCTATGGTAAAATGTGACACTTTAGAACTCTTTTAACATTGGACTAGTTCTGGTTAGGCAATGGGAAAGACAATAGCTATACAAAGTGGGGACGTTCATGTTAAAGACTTGATAGTCATCATACTTACAGATATTTCAGCTCAGAAATAACTGAGAGCAATATATTATTTACTGGCTGTCTACCACATACGGTTGGTTTAGGTGACAAACTGACTCTAGTACATCTGTGCAGATGGATCTAAAATAATGAGTTTTTCACAACTAAAAGAGTTATAATTCAACTACATGAGTATTTTCTGATTCTTTACCCTTTAACAGTGAAGGAAACAAATTGCAGTGGTCCAGTATAGCCAATAATATATAGATAATGTGATCCGCAAGAGTCTCTTATCCTTTTGGATAAGATATCCTTCTTAGGAGGGTATTACTCATATTATTAAAAGGACGGCATCAGATTTTGCTTGGTTTAAGTTACCTTAAAGAAACAGAAACTGATTTGAAAAGAAGCTTGCCAAGGTTCAGCCAGGTAAAGGGAATGGTGGATGAAAAGATGATTTTAAAGAACCTGAATAATTCTTGATTACTGGGAAATAGATCACAAGCTGGAGGGCTTCCTTTCCTTGTCTATCAAGGTAAATGCCTTGAAGTACTGAGATCTCCACATCTAATTTTCCAAATGGTGATATGGAGTACTCAAAACTTCCTGAAATTACCCCCAAGGTGTGCAATGGAGAATGGAAACCAATGTCTCATGATTTTCGCAAATAAACAAAGATCCTTCCTGTGTTCAAACATAGTGTTTACTTAGGTTTAGTGAACTTTCACATTCAGGACAAGATTATATTCCACATACTTCCAGAATTCTACCTTTACTTGTCCATGAGTTCATACAGAAGCTGTATCACTTCTGTCAGTCAGCAGCAGATCTTAAGTAGCCTTTAGGACATTTGTGTGCCTTTTAAAAAAAAAAGGCAGAAAGAAAGAAATGTAGCAGAGAAACATCTGTGCTGTAGTAGTATTGTTTCCACGTAGTGAAGTAGTGGAAGTCTGAGTATAGGCATATGAAAGTTGCTTAAACTATCTTTGTTTCTGTGTATCCACATCAGAGAGTTATCTGGGTTAAGCCCAGTCCCCAGGGATGGCTATGGTTCAATTTACATACAATACAAGTTTGTTCTGGCTCAAATGGGCCTCTAGAGATGGCTCTACTAGACAGAGATTACTAGAAAGCTGATCATTCTTCCTTTGCTCCCTTTGGCTTGTAGTCATCTCTTCCCAGATGTCCCCTCTAGACTTCGGTGGGTAGAAAACCCACAGCAACAGAATGCCCATGTTTCTTTTTTGGGCAGTTTTCGTCAATGATGCTATAATCTATGTAGGCCCAGTGATCTGTCCTGAGGTTTTAATACATTTCTGAAGTAAACATGGCTTTTAAGATCTGGTTGTCTCTTTGACTGATTGAGAGTCTTTCCAGTAAGACTGTTTCAAGTAAAATAAAGTTTCAAAATCATTAATTTACTACAAAGTTTTGTAAAAGTACGCACTGCATTTGAGAAGAGATTTATTAGTAGTCCCGCAGCTACTAACAAATGCACTGATGAGGGTGCAGACATGCTGTCAGGTGCATGAGAATCTACACAGAGCTGAGCTGCAGGAAATGGAGAATTCAGAAGTTTAGAATTGCTATGACTTGATTTTTGGGTTTTGTACCATGTTCTTTTATAGTAAATTGTTGACATTTAACAGAGTGATGACATTTCCTTTTTCGTAGTCACATATTCAGGAGACTATATTTATACAAGAAAAAGCAAAAACCGAATCTTTAACAGGTCATGTGTACTAATATTTTTGACTTTAAAAAAGCCTGAAGTTTTATGGCTCAGTCAATAGTTAATCATGAACTTTTAAAATTTATAGGGGAGTGAAAGTGAAGCAAGTGGTCTGATCTTCTGTGTTTCACTGCTGGTTTTTCACACTAAGGACTTTTCTTCCATGAAGAAGTCAGGATCTGATATCTCAGTCACATGGGTTTTGACTACAGGTTACCTAGGAACAGTAGAGCAATTCTAAACATAAGAAAGATGAACTTCGACCTTCTTTGTAGCAGATGGAACATTTTGTGAGCAACTGGTCATGTGTAAATGTTAACTTGTTTGCCTTTCTTAGTAACCAACAAATGAACAACATATGCCTTTATTTTTCATTTTGCGAAGAGTACAGTTCTTTTTTTTTGGGGGGGGGGATGTTTTGAAGAGTGTGTTTTTCAAGTACTGTGCACAAAATACTATGTTCATTAGAACAGAATAAAATCTGTCTCTGTTGCCTCTGTATCAACTGCACAGCATGTTTGGAAAATTAACATTAACAAACATTACTTATATCTGAGGTTGTCAACATTTAATTAAGAGGGCCCTCTACATTTTAGGAAGTCACTGTTTGCATATATGTAATAAAAGGTTCAAATTTAAATACTGTACAATTAGTTTCCATGAAAAAAATGACTTTTGCAGACCCCTGCAATAGACAGTTTAAAGAAATAACTATTCTGTGTTTAAATTGTGCTCCTTAGTATTTTAAACAGATGGCAATGGCTTTCCTCTTGATTATAACTTTGAGGCATGCTTTACTAAATGGAATCAGCGGGGTTCATTAAGGTCCCATTTGATGTATCAGTATTATAAAAATACCATGTTAATTATCCTCAAACGTTGCAAGTTACCTCCATTTTCCTGCAATCAGAAGATGAGAGAAACCCTGTGAAGCAAATTAGTCCTAATTGAAAGAGGACTGATTAATATTTAAATAAGGCATTGTGTGAGGGATTCTGCCATGAGAAAAATAGGCTGAACATCTGAATTAATTGCATAGCAGGTTAAATTAAATTTCATATAATGGGTTGGAAGATGAGTTGGCACAGTGCTTTAGCAGGGAGCACAATGGCTGAAATACCAGTCTTTTCTTTCACTCTTGGCTGGATTCCACTGAGGTTCTTGTAGCCCTTACCTCTTTGTTGTCTTTCTTTCAATACAAACAAAGGTACTAACAGAAAATTGCAACCACATTTTAAAAAATGTTAATCCTTTTTGGGAGACAGCACCTGTCTACATTTTCTCCATTTCTTCTCCACCTTGGCTGCAAAACTGGGAAACATTAGTATCTTTTTCCTTGCCAGGTTTAATGAGGATTGATGTCATAAAATGCTAATGGCTGGAATATAGTTAGAACTGTGCTATTAGTGGGTTATCACTGTCTGACATTTTCACTGCACAGGAGCATACATGTGGAGCCTATTTAAAGTGATTGGGTTACTTAAGGGTCCCTGTTAGGGATATTTAATCCAACATAAATTACTTATGCACTTTGTTAGTGTTCAAAGGAAGAGTGTCACGTTGTACATGTTGGCAGTTTTCCAGTCAAGAGCTGTTAATTACTGTACAGCTAGTGAATACATTTTGTGGCAATGGAAGCCAAAGGGGTAAAAACTATATCTATATTCCATCTAAGTAAAAATGAATAGATGGGAGTGCAGGGGAAAAAGTAGACTGAAGTCATTTTCACCCTTAGGAGTTACAATGCCATTTGTTTTCATTTTGAAAATAAAAACAAATGACAGTATGATTCCCTGAGGGGAAAGTACTTTAGCTATAAAGAATCCCTGCCAAAAACAAGCTATTATCTATTTGTATGCTGATAAGAAAAAAGCATGTTCTCCAAAGCTCTAATTCATCTACATCTCTGCAGAGTTCAAGGTTCACTAAGATACTCTTTGCTTATCATATTAAATGCACGTGATAACCAGGAAAATGGCTGATAACTATAGTACTCATTTCTTTTTGACATGCAGTTTAGTATAGTCAAATTACTTTATATTGCCACTCTTATATTAACAAATATTGTTCTTGCCAAGGCTTGTGGGTTTTTAGTGGTGGAGAGGCACAGTAAATAACAAGTATCTTTTGATATTATCATGTGGTTCAACTTTGGGAGCTAGCCATAAGAAATAACTTTGAAGAGCTAAACACATTTGTTATATGGAAGATCATGGATCACGTAACTGTGCTAGTTCTGTTAGCAAAGTTGCTGTATGGTCTACAAATAAAGAGCCTTGATTTCTACAAAATGGAAATAAGGTTTGAATATGGCCTAAAGTGATATCTTTATTTCATTTTATTATCTAACTGCAGTGCTACTTATGAAGTTGTCCATATGAAGTTCATAACGAAGATAACTCCATTTTCTGTCTATATTATTGAAATTGCTAAAGGCACAATATATGCATGATTGTAGTTATGTAAACACTCCATTTCTCAAATGCATCATTTATGAAGCTACAGGGGAAAAGTGGAATATCTTGCCTTTGCATAATAATCCATCCTACCAAACTTTTTTTTTTTGGAACTCAACCCAAAAGTTTTTTTTTTTTTTAAGTGTTCTGCTAACGCTGTCATTACAGTCATTATGCATTTGAGTAAAATTCTCTTTCCTCCTTGGACATTATCAGACTTTGTGATCATTCTATATATACTGAAATACCCAACTGTCCTTGGGTCTCATCTTTTCCTGGTGAGAGCTGATCCTCAGGATGGCGAGGGAGATTTGGAGACTGAAGTGTGGGGTTTTTTTGAGAAAATGGTTAAAGCTTTGCATTATTTTTCATATGAGGACTCCAGGTGGCTTGTTTTTGTTTGTGTTTGATGCAGGTTGTTATCATCATAAGTCCTAGATATATATAAATAAGAACACATGCTTTATATATGCAGCTAGTTTGTGTAATCAGTGGTTCTGACTAGTGCCCTTTGCTCTCCCTCAACTCTTCTGTTAATTTGCAACACCAGCTCCTTGTAGTTGGCCTTTGTATATACTGTAGATGTTCAGATCAGGGACTTTTCTTCACTGTTTGCACCACACTTTGAATAACTGAATTGATTTGGCTTACTGGTAGGGGCTACTAGAATAAAAGTGCTTGATAATGTGTTTTGTGCAATGCTTACGCCCAAGTCACGCAGATATTTAAGTAACTAAATTTTCCATTAAGAATCCCTCCATTGCCACCCAGCCAGTTTGCGTCTTTAGCATCTGAAAATACCCACACAGGGAGATGCTCAGTTCTTGTACTGCTTGTAGCCGTAAGAGCAGCCCTTTCAGTGAAAAACTCAAAATCATCCTACTTAGGGCTGTTCAGGGTTTACAAACTAGGCATATTTTATCCATTAATTCCTTTTTAAGTAGAACAAACATACACTTCCTGGGCAGGGACCAGAGCCCAAGACTCCTTCCTGGTTAAGGGCGCTAACCGTCAGGAAAGGGAACCTAACATTTGCATTTATGATGATAATTTTGGGTGTCATATTCCATTTCATTTTGTACCTCATGACTTCTGCTTTGGAAAGCTCTACTGTAGGGTGTGATACAAAAGCCGGTATAGCCACACCATTACCTTAAATGTACTCAGAAGGAAAAGTTGGATCCCTGTCCACGGGTGGGACTTTTGAGCTCTAGACAGGATTTCAAGAGAGATTAACTTTGATTTGATATCTCAAAATGTTTTTCTGAATTTTATTCTTGGGTTCCTGACTATCATCATTTATGGGACTGAATAGGCTAACTCAGGTTTTGGGGTTTCACTTTGGGACCTGTATACTCATCTTTTTAAATACTCAGTTACGTTTCCTAAGCATAAATTTGAGAACATTAAAGCCTAGAATAGGTTCATTTAAAAATGAATAATTAAATTATCTATTTCTATTAAAAGCAGACTTTTTAATTACATAGTTCTAATTTCCTTATTGAAAAGTCAAATCTTTGTAAACAATATAAAATAATATAAAGAAAAAATACAACAATGTTCAATAATCAACTAATCAAAGAAATCATATGAATATGAATCACTGTTCCAAATCATTGATACAGATTATTTGCCTGGCTGTGAAAATGGAATGATATTCAAGTATTGTTTCTTTAAATACAAAATTAATAGTCCTTGTTATTATCTCAAAATCAAATACTTATTTAACAGTGCTTATTGATATTTTTCTCAAATCAATGGTTACATAGATGCAAATTATCTACTTTGGTTTTATAATTCTTTCAAATGATCTTTTACTTCAGGTGAAGATTTTTGGTATAGTGAAATACATTAATTGGATAGTAGTTTTTCATTAAAGCCTGTTTTGCCAACCAATATTTTCACTGGTAATCCTGTGCGTAATAATTTTCAGTTTAAGGAAATGTGTTAAGCTGGGATTCCTCTTTCAGTTTTGGTTTTCCAGGGCCTCTCTCTCCTGTATATTTTCATGTGGATCTCATGGCTGTTTCTGGCAAGGAGGAAGCACTAGGCATGGTGGTATCCAGGTTACATTTGGACCTCGGATGTGAATGAGCTGTTTGAAACTCAGGCAAGACCCAGCTGAACCTGAAAGGGTGAAAGTTCCTGCAAATTTCTTTCCCTAGTCTACTGTCCATGCAACAGGTACATAAATTAGGCGGAACCTGCAGCGTCTAGGAAAGCCTTTTCCTATTTAGGCTATTGCTGTTCTATCAGAATGTGGTCACAAAAACTAACTCCTTCTGGAGTTGAAATGTCAAGACAGGGTATTTTTAATCATTGGTTCTATGTAACTGACTAGTACAGTAAGCTCATATCTCCTGTCAAATACAGATGGTCATTAATGACTGTCTGCTAATAGAGAAATAAGGAATGGCAGCTTAGCAGTGTTTTTTCATATTACAAAAATTGTGCTTGGCTTAATCCAGGAAAAAAGTGAAATGGTAAAATCTGTTAAGCAGAGGGATGTTGACTGTTGAATTATTTTTGGAGCTACACGTGGATTATCAGACAAGCTATTCTCCTTTATAAAATTTAAGAAACTCTGGGTGTGTTCAGAGGTGAAGCACTAGACATCTGGGCAATAAGGTATTAACAGAAAATAAAGAGACACCTAAAGCCTCGCATGACCTGAGTAGGCATTTTCAGCTTTGGAACTCTGTTCTGAAATCTGTGCAAGAACCACTGTAGACACTTGAGTCCGGAGGTTCCAGCTCTCAGAGCAGTTTTTCTCAGACTTTTTTAAGCAGCAGAGTGGAGACCTAGCATGGAAAGTCTTAGAGGAAAAAGCATATGGTATCAAAGATGAGGGTGAGGGTCTATGTGTGTGTTTTAGAATATGGAACTTAATAAATGGTCACATGTCTCAAAAGGCATCTTTACAAAGTAGAGCTTTTACCAGGAGCAGGTGAACTGAGCTTGTGTAGAATTAAGCAATGTTTTTTAATTACCCCCAAATTTAGAGTGGTGTTTCAAGTTTAAATAAAACTAAAACTCAAAGCAAAGGTTTTCCACTGGACTTAAAAGAAGGCATGATGCTTGACATATTTTTCCTGTCAAGAAAATAAACCCATGGGGTGTTGCAATAAGTTTAAACCAGGGTGTGTGCACAGTCCTTAACCATGATCAAGCTATTTATCCTCAAAATCTCATTTCTCGCTATCTTTTTCCTGCCATATAGAATCGCAAGGAAAGCACAGATGACAATTACATCATTAAAATAGTATCTAGAGTTGATTTAAGGATAGTATGTCATTTGGACAATGCAATGTAAATATCTCATATTTGAAGAGTACATACGGGAAAATTTTTTTGCTAAACACGCTTGAATCTCCTGATGCCATTCTAATTTTTTGATGGATGATAAAACATCAGATTATAAAAAAAGTTCCGATATCTGCATTTTTAATCCCAGAAAACAAGAAATCAGCTAAATATGTATGTTAAACCAGTCTTAAACAGTATTTACACTGTTGTGATTAGTGTATTTTAGAAGTGTTACTATGCAGTTTAAAATAAATTAACAATCTGCTCAAAATCTTTTGGTATGTAGATCAGATGCTCCAATCTGTCATTCATATTGTATATATACACACATTTATTTACATATAGGCTTACATACCTTCAGCAACTTTTTTCTTTCAGAATTTGAGCTATAATTTGTCAAACAATATTTCGATGGGTTTTTTATTTCATAGCATCTTTTTATAGCATTTTAATACTAGCACTTTCTTATCAAACTTCAGCTTTGAAGGCACTTCCACCAAATGTGTGAATCTCTCTATCTGAAGGATGTCCATGTTTGCTTCCGAGAGGCTCCAAATTGGTAGCAATCAACTTGGAAGTGTGTAGTAGCTGTCAAATCTCAGAACAGGCTGCAGATGATCTTATGACTGATTTAGCACGTACTGGGAGCCAAAGTAATACAAAATAATTGGCTGTTTTCCCCTTCCGTGTTTGATGGCTAGAAACCTGATCCTCAAAGACGGTGTCTCAAATGGGGAAATCTGTAAACACTTCCAAACTCCCTGAACTGTATGTGTGCTGGGACTGGGTCCCAAATCCGTATCAGAGCAAGTTTGGGGAGCGCACCCTTTTGTCTCTGGTCTAAAGAGTTTGGTAATCAATACCACAGTCTAGGCTGGGGAGAACGTTGGGGAGTCAGTTGCTGATTCTTGATCTGACCTAGGTTGCCCTGAAAACACTGTGGCGTACATGAGGTCTCTGGGATTAATATTCAGCCCTTGACTCCACCACATGACCACCATGGTTTTCCCCATTCTGGTTCACCAAGTGAGGGAGAGAAAGGGACAGGGAACACTGGGCTGCCCAGACCCATGGGTGCCCAGCTGGCAGGAGAAGCAGCTCCGGGCATGTTGCTGCTTGCTGTCTGAAGCTTATATGGCACGGGGCTGCCCTCCAGCCTATTTCTGGAGCAGCTCTGCTAAAATGAGCAGAGTTAGTGGTGGAGGTTCAGGCTTCACCTACACTTTCCATGATGAGTGGCTTGTGTCTTCATTGTATTTGCTCTTTCAAACACAATGTTAAATGACAAAAAGAAATGAGACAGATCATAGACAAATCAGGAAAACCTTAAATAATAATGGTTTCACACTAACTTTTGCCTGCTCTGTTAGTCTTGGGTGATGGCTTAAGAGCTGTGGTAGTTTTCTGAGGGGTTTTACTACAAGGAGAATTATGTGTGAAGGGACATCATACCACTCTTCTGCAAAGGTATTGCTAATGAAGGTGTGTTAGAATACCTCAAGTTTTGACCTGATTGAAAATTATCCATTATATGTCCCTGTCTCTGTTGGGTCAAAGTCATAATTTATAGCAATTTATTTTGGCTAGCGATGCTTCTGAGGCTCTCCTATCTTCAAAGGCCTCTGATATGGATGTGTAGGAGGTGGCCTAACTGAAACTTAGTAAACTGTGTATGATTAATTGTGTGACAATGACTTTAGACCACACTGTTTTAGGCTTACGTCCTGCAAAGTGCAGGTCATCTGATGGAAGGTAGGAAAGGGTAGAAATGGCCAAGGACCAAGCAGACTGTCCTTGCTGGTGCTTCCAGGAATGGAAGGTGCAGCCTACAGAGTGAGTAGTTGTATCTGGAGAGGGAGTGTGGAACGGGAACCAGGTTATTCCATGCTTCTGTGGAGCATTTGCCACCATTTTAAAATCCCATTCTCCAGCAGATTATCATCCCCCATCAGGTTTGAACAGAACCTCCCTGACTAGAGTCAGCTAAGCCTATAATAATGTGTAAGTATTTTCCCTTGTTGTTAGTGCATATCTGGAGACTGGACTCTCTTCCAAATAGAAACGAATCCCTAATTTTTGGTGAAGGAGCAGAGCAGAAATTCTGCTACCCTTATGCTGCACAGAGAAACGTCTAAAACATTCAGCAAAGCATTTTCTTTGTTAAATCCAAGTGCACAATGTTGACCCTTTGTAAGAACACTGTTATGCATTTTTAATAGGAGTATTGTGAGCAGTTGAGAAGCTGCATAATGAATTTCAAGCATTTCACTATGTGTTTGTTCTGGTTTGTGCCCTCACAGTCAGAAGAGGGGAATAACGTACCTTGAAAATAATGTTAGTAAGTAGTAACAAACTACAGAATGCATGAAGTCACCGTCTTCAGAGCAAATACATGCTACATTCTCATTACAGCATACAATATTAGCTTTTCATTTCTGCTAAAGGTGTTTGAACGTACTGTAGAATTTTATAATGAAAACTTGTTCCAATCACTAGGATAAATTTAAGACATCTGCAGAAAACATTAAAATTCGCAATATCACCGTAAAGAAAGGTTAATTTTAAAGGTTAATTTTAAGATGTCATGTAGCTAGGTTAAATATAATGTTCATTTCCCATTCAGCATTTTCGTATCATCTCCAAATATGTAACTTATACAGTAACTTTTCTTTGGCATTTCACAATAAATAGCAAAAACACCTCTCCCCCTCCCGTTTCTCTGCCAAGGTGTAGTGTGACTTGGTTACCTCATTTCTTCCCCACAGGGAGGGGCAGTTTATGCCCTGCAGAAGGAAAGTTGGATGTATACCTTCCCTGGAACACTGCTGCGCAGCCAGAGCAGGGTAAAGGAGCCACAGTACAAATGACAACCTGGCCAGCAGGTACATAAGGACGAGAGCAGTGATTATGGCTCTGGTAGCTCATGGGAAGTACAGTAGTTCCTGGGACAGGAGGATATGAGCCTCTAGAATACTAGTCCCTCTCATAGTGATCTTAAAACCTGCTCTTTTTTAGTATATAGTAACAGTTCTTAATCTCTAGACAACAGTAAGTGCTATTATTGAAACTTTCAATACTTAAAGGGAGTTGAAATTATTTCAAAAAGTAAAATACTTTCCATATTTAAAAAAAAGCAAAAGTCTAAATGGTTAAAATATTAGAGCAAGCAGGGCTGGAATTTGAAACTGGCATGTGGCATAGATAGACACCTCCGTAAAGAGTTGCAGCTTTACTTACTAAGCAGAGAAACAATTAAAAAAATCTCTGGGATGTTTGTTATCTCAGCCTGGTAGAATCAGGAGGATGAATGAACCCCTTTCCTTTGCAAAGTTATGTCACAATGAAAATTTCTTTATTCTTGCTATGACAAGAGTGTGACTTACTTCCTTTCCCCCTGGGAAAAGTAAAGGGAATGGCAGCTGCCCTGAAAATATTTCTTGGTCATCTTTTATGTGTGAGAGTGTTAGAATTTCCTCCCAACTGGGGGGAGAAGAAGGGAACGGATAGTACTATGCATAATATGTGGAAGACGTAAATCAAAGACTGTAGTGTTTCTGAAGTGTTTTTACAATTGCATTACGCTGTGAAGCGTTCTATATAATTTAGCCTTTCTCTCACAACAGTAATTACTCTCCCTATCTGTTGGGAAGATATTTCTATTATAATGCCATCCAGGAATCTGAGTTCTGTAAACTGGGAGTTGATTTCAGTAGTTTTCAGTAGCTACCCACAGTGGGCAGTGAGGTTAGAAACATTACCTACCTTTATCCCATTCACTTTAGTAAAACACATTTTACAGATCTTCTTGTGTGGGTGAAGGTGGCTCATCATACGTTCATGTCAAAGCATTGTTGAGGTTGTTTGATTAAAGGAAAATCATGAAGCTAATTTTAGCACATATAGGGGGAGACAGGAAAGGGGAAATAACTAGTTTATTTTAGGGCTGCATAGTATCTTGTTTTTCCTGGAAGAAAGGAAGGATGAGGAAGGTGGCTTCCTGTTCTTTAGACCAAAAGCTTAGCACATATTTTGCAGCATGTGGCAAGCAGCTTGTACAAAGCTTCTACGCCCACTCCATGTTCAGGTTAAAGGGAGGGGCAAGAAGAGGCTGAGATCTTGGCTCTGCCTTCCAGAGAAGTGGTTGCTGTCTGTACCCAGAACAGTTACATCTTACTGGGGCTACAGGAATGAATCATAGAAACACAATCACAGAATGATTTGGTTTGGAAGGGACCTTTAGAGATCATCTGCTCCAACCCCCCTGCCATGGGCAGGGACATCTTTCACTAGACCAGGTTGTTCAAAGCCCCATCCAACCTGGCCGTGAACACTACTAGGGATGGGGCATCCACAGCTTCTCTGGGCAACCTGTTCCAGTGTCTCCCTCACAGGCATCATAAAAAATTTCTTCCCTATATCCAACCTAAATCTACCATCTTTCAGTTTAAATATGTTGCCCCTTGTCCTGTCACTGCAGACCCTAGTAAAAAGGCTTTCTCCATCTCTCTTACAAGCCCCCTTTATTGAAAGGTCACAAAACGTGTCCCCAGGGCCTTCTCTTCTCCAGGCTGAACGACTCCAACTCTCTCAGCCCATGCTGGGGGCAGAGGGAGGCGGGTGGAGGAGCCACATTCTGCTTTCCAGTCTGCTCCGAGGAAGCACAGTGGCATGGTGCTCCTTGCTTTGGCATATGACAAAGTCCTTCTATGCCATTAAGTTTTGTAGTCAAGGCCAAATAAATTTTAAAGAAAATGCAAAAGAGAATGTTGCTGCAGGGTTGCCAGCTTGGGCATACTGTTCTGCCTACTGTAGCCAGGCAGATCATCTGATCTGTTGCTTTCGTTGTGCTATCTGAATATATCTATGTGTTTTCTCTTCATCTGATTACATTTTGCAAACTATATTCATGTGTTTTTTTAAATCCGTACTGGATATATTATAGGCAACATACAGAATAGTTAAATGGTGAGATTCTGATTTTAAGTGAGTACTCTTCAAGTAGGTTTACATTGACTTTGCAATGTTACACAGATTTACTAAAAAGAACCGATTATACATGCAGATAAATGAAAAAAATATTTGCTTGTCAGGAATGTGAGTTTTGATTTTAATTTTGTCCCACACATTTCTAAGGTTTAGTACTACAAAAGAAATTTTGTCTGCTTTTTGGTCAGTAATCATTTTTGTGTTGTCTTATACTTTTGACAGTGGTTTGTATGCACTAAGTAAAAGGTAGGATGAATGGCCTATTTCTGTCTGTTTTCATTACTGTGCTCTTTCTGTGTGCTCCGTCTTATTCTCTGTATATGCCTACTGGGACATTAAAGATTCTGTAATTATTTCAATAAGATCAGGGTTATAGATTTTTTGTTCGACTTAGTTGTTTGCTAATAAACCTGCCCCTGTGCTGAAGGCTAACAATTTTCTTATTTAATACTGTACTTTTTTTTACATCATATATTAGAGAACGTTTTAAAAGGTCAAGATTGTGCAACTTAGTGTTTTCCTTTGCTGTTTTAACAGTCTCAAGGTAGGTCCTTCACTGAAAACTCCAGTCATCATCATCCTTTTGAAAACAGAAATACTAAAGCTGTTTTGTTTCTTATTTCAGAATTTGAAGGAAATTGGAAGAGTTCGAGATATTGCAGTGCTTAAAGTCTAGAATGGTTTTAGCTCTAGTAGGAAGTATGTTTGTGGTCTCACAAATAAGAGTATGTTAAAGGAGCAACATAAACTGGCTATGCTGGAGCAGTGCAATAATATGTTCTTCACATATGTGCACAGAGTTTTCCCTAATACCAAGTTATTTGATATCTGTGGTGTAAATCAACATTTTTTAACCATTTTCACCATACTGTTTCAGCCCAGGGTATGATGGAGGGCTATGTAGGATAGATTCATTACATCCTGCCCCCTAACACTTCAGACCCATGCCCAAAGCTGGGACCCAGCTCAACAGTACTGCCGCTTTCAAAGCACTTTTCAGCGTAGTTCCCTGGTGCCTAAAATTATACTTATTCTTACATCCAGAAGTAAATAACTTTCTTTCTGAGGCCTAACTACTGTGAAATTGTTGGAAGGGATCACCTTTTCCTGATGTCACTTGTATGTTGAAGAGGGATCCCAGGTATCGAATCCAGCTCGGGTTGTGCAGTGGCATTGATTTTCATGTTTTTACTGTAGTTGTGCAGCGCTTGTCTTAGGAGGCAATTGACAGTTACTCAGTCCCTGTAAGACTCTGATTCATTATTTATGTATTTATTGCCTGCACGAAGCAAAACAATTAACATTAGATCTGTCAGTTGTGCAGGGCTAAACCCTTTGTTTCTCCAGCTCACTAACTGGACGTTTTCTCTGACTTTTTTGTCTACTTACTGTGACAGCATGGCAATTACCTTCTTGAAAGACTGTTTTATCTTAGGTGCCTATGTAGAAGGCTGTTCCCAATATTGACCTTATAACTGTCCTGCATGTATTTTTACTTAAAGTTTGAGTGAGCAGAGGCCCTTGTGAACTGGCCTTGTCAAACCTTCTGGAGATTTGTGGTGAGTTTAGCATGCATCATATGCTTTGTAGTGTAAGCTCTACTCAACAGCTGAAGCAATTTAGCCAACTGCTTTACCGATAAATTGCATCTTTGCATTCTGGTCTTTCCTGAGACCAGATGGAGTTTTGGAACTTGACCTCAAAAGGACTGTTTTCACTACTTCTTGAGGCCAGACTTCATATACTGTTGATCTTCAAATTATTAGGTGTCCAGTGCTAGCAGACTTCAGGAAATGTTAAATTTCTTTTGAGGATTCAAGACTCCACGTTTCAATAACTCTTAAGATGTTTCCCATCAAAAACTATGCAATTCTAGTTAGCACTCATCTACACAGAACTGGAGTACTTCTGGGAAGGGTGAAGACAAACTGGACATAATCCTGAAAAAAAAAAGGAAACAAGAATGAAAGATCTAGAATATTAACTCATGAAGATGAGAGATAATAACCACTCTCAGCTTGTAAAAAAGGTGGAGACGAAACGCTGGAACAGGATACATAGAAATAGTGTGGTAACTCCCTCATTGGAGGGCTTTTTCTTTAAGAATAGGTTTGGTGGTAATTAGTTGGGAACTGTCTACATATATGTAGCTCTATATCAGTGAAAGAGGTTGGAGATCATTTGAGACCTGTATTGCCATTACTTATGACTGAACAGTTAAAGGACTGGGCTATTATGAGTGGTCATATATTTATCTCCTCTATGATAACATAGGTGTTTAAATCAGGCACTTACTAAACTCACTGATTTCCCCCTTACACATGCTTGCAGGGGAAAGGCAGATGTTAGAGCTTTTTTAGGGTGACCCACTGCTAGATAATAGCAGGGCTTTTATGAGCAGTCTCCAAGGATGCAAATTGCATTTTTTAACACTTGGCTTTCTAACCCTGGCTAAGGTTTTGTCTACCTGACAAAACTCCTGTCGTCTTGAATTTGTTACACTCAGCAGTACAGAGGAGCTGCTACATATCATCCTGAATAATAGAACAGCTTTTATTGGTAACTTTAATAAAAATCTGTGGCTTAGACAGAGGTTTTTAGAATTATAAGATGCTGTTCTCATACATAGACTGAACTCATGTCCACACAAAGGCCAAGAAATCAATCATGCTGAGAAACTTTGGTGTCAGAACTTATGTTTTGTTCATATAGTCTTAATTTAAAAATTCTATTTATGGAAAATACTTCGTGTTCCTATGTAAGTTGCTTCCATGAGATATTATTCTCAATCAAATATGTGTGCTTTCTTTTTGGCTTGAATTACCTGTTCCAAATTTTAAAGTTTTGCTCTTTCTGTGGTTTTTATTGATAAAGAACTCCTCAGTAGCACAGATTTCTTTCCCTGAGTTGATATTTGCAGTTTGTGTTGAAAGCATCTCGTAACCTTATTTTCAGTAAATCATTGAGAATGGGATTTATGTTGTCTGACACTCTGAATCATTCCTTTGGCCCCTGATTGTTTCTTAAGGCTTCAGGATATTACTTGAAATGTAGACATGTCAGAATTGGACATGATATTCCGGTACTGGTCTTAGTGGTGACTTGTTGCAGAGCTGCTAGCATTCCTTACTCCCTTGCTTATAGCAGATCAATCCCTTCCTCTTGCCTACATGGTTCTTACCTACATTACTCTGGCAGTTCATGTGCAGGTGATTTTACATCATGATTGTTTTCCAGCCTGCCATTCCTCATTTATGATAGCGACATGCACAAAACTGTGTTCAAATGCAGTTCAGATGACTACACTTCCCAGATGCTTTTCTGTAGCTCATCTTCCCCATTTGCTATTTATGACTTCATCAGCTCTTTGCATTTCCTCCAAATTTTACTGCGTGAGTGATAAAGATACTGCATAGCATTGGTTTGAGGATGTCATGCCTCAAAGCATTTCTCTGAATGATATTTCCCCATTTGCAATTTTTTAGTGGTCTGTCAGTTAGTAGGGTTTTGCTGTGAGTTATAGGTTATATTGAGTTTGTACACGGTTTAAAAAAATATGGACTGAAATCTAAAGGATAAGAGAAATACAACTGTATTATGTCAATTCAGTCTTTGCTAGCCAGGCTTGTGATGTCATTAAAAAAAAAAACAGATTTTGGGGGAAGACCCAGTTTCTACAAAATCAAATTCAATGCCATTAGTTCACCTGCCCTTTTAGTGTTGCATTACTTAACAGACTTTGATGATTTCAGATTCAGGCTAAGGTGAGTCATGCCTGATCTCATCCTATTTGTGCTTTTGAAATATTGATATATTACGGTTTTTGTCCCCAGTCCACTGGAACTTCTCCAGTATTTCAAAATTTAGTTAAAAACAAGTGAGAGGAGGGCTCCAAGATCTCCCAAGCCAACCCTTTCTGAACCCTTGGGTATAAGCTGTCTGATCCAGTGGCTTTAACATGTTTTACTTCACTTTACTTCAGCTGTTTAGTAACCTACATGTTACAAAGGAAATCACAAGTGTTTGGTTGTCACAGCAAATGATGAATATATCACTTTCTGAAATATGTATTAGATTCACTTATCTTCTGTATCACAACTGATAATCTCATTATCAACTTTTGGGACTGGAGCCATGCCATTGGCCAGATTTTATTGGTTCCTGACTTTATTTAACCATACCAGAAATTATTTTTTTCTTCATTCTGCTGGCTTCTGTAATCAATGGTCTGCATTTCTGAACTGCTGATTTGCATTTACTTCTGTAAGCTTCCATATTTTCCCTTTTGCCATATATGAAAGAAAATATTACTCCAACTAATTTTCCTCTCAGCTTGGATGGTTTTTCACCAAAAAATCCTTCTTTCCACAGTGCAGGACTGTGTGGGTTTTATAGTCTGATTTTCAGTATTATTTTGCAGTAAAACATCTACTTTGCTCAGTTTTGTTTGTAAGTGTCTTCAAAATTATTTGGGAACACCGACTTTTCAAAGAGAAAAAAAAAATGTCATCTTGCACATTGTAATTGAAATTCAGTTGTGAACGCTCTAACATAGGCAATTGCCAGTTTTAGGCAATGATCAGGTTATTTTTATGTCTCACACTGAGATCTAGTACAGAATGATTTTAAGTTGCTTGGTTTACTTTCTATGTTGGGAATAGAGCTGTAATTTTTAGACATTTCAAAAATAATTTATCGGTAGTGATAGAAGTCCACCAGCCTATGTCTTCAGAAACCTGTGTGGTTTTTTACATATTTACACATACTTCTAAGTGATTTTCTCATCTGTGTTGGCAGCTGTAGAAGACCTGATATTGTTGTCAATCATATACAACTATCCTGAATTAGCCTGTAAGTCTTAAGTATGTAAATAATACCTTTAATGTGGAGTCCCACATTCTTGCTCCTCCTGGCTGTCTTTCCTATTTAGGTTTTACTGATAAGTTTCAGTCATGTCAATTATCTTACCAGGTTTAAGTCCTACCAAATCATGACAAGTTTTCTTTCACCAACACGTAACTGTAGTTTTTAATTTCTCTTTGTTGCTCAGGGAACAATTTATAGCTCTCCTTAGTTTTTGTTTGCTTGTTTACAATGATTTTACTTTAGGTCTACACTTTATGGCTGTGTACTATATAGTCCATTAGCATTGCTTTTATATGCTAAGTAAAAGGTCTTCAGTCTCTTGTTTTGAGGTACAAGCAGAATTACTTAGAAAAATCAGAACTGTAGAAGTTCAATCATGAGAACAAAACAGTATTTTACAGGGGTTTTTTTTTGGTTTAACTTGCGGTTGTTATGTAATGAAGAGTATATACAGACTCTCTTTCTCTTCTCTTTGCTTAAAACAGATCAAGGTAAACAGTTGAAGCAGAAGGAAACCAACTGTTTTTCCATTCACCTTATTATTGAGCTGTGGTTAAAAGAACTTCCTTTTTGGTACTATCAAAAGATCTCAACTAAAACTTCAGTTGAACATGGAGAAGAAATAGACTCTCTTAGGGATGGGAAAATACATACAGACACTTGCCTTTGCCTAAGGAAGACTAAAAAGTACCATGTTAATTGTGATTTGATAATTTTTCTAAATTACCTTTTGTAGTATGCATGGCAGAAAATAAAAATGTTTCTTTTTATTCCTTAGCTTGTGATTTAATGTTGAAATTTTGATCTTACAAAATACTTTACATCGTTGGTTATCACAGTTTGCAATTTTAGCAATAGTAGTATAAAATAGAAATACTAAAGGAACTGAAAACAGGGAGTATTTTAGAAACATGAAGTGTGAAGCCCTGCCCCATTTTAGTTGAGAGCAAAACTTCTGCTGACATCACAGAGGCCAAAATTTCACACAAAGATTGTAACCAAATAAGAAAGCACAGCCAGCAGAGTTTTTCTGGGTGATTGTTACATGCCTCAGGAAGTATTACAAGGCATGAAACTAAAGGATGCGTTAATTTAACCACCCCAGAAGTGTAATAATCACCCAGGGGTGAGAGGAGGGGGGGCTGACTTCGGTTACGAAACTGACTTTTTTTTCCCCCTAAAACAAACATCCATTTGCTGACAAATGTGGAGAAGGAAAGGACATCACATAAATCATAGATTTTCACTGGTGCTTGGAGTTCCTGAGTTATTCTAGAATGCAGGAGGCACTGGATAAAGTAAACGAAGAGGTGGGAGAGTGGGACCTAGGCCCCAAGTCCTCTGCTTCTAGGTGCAGAGTCACCCTTTTTCTGGGCAGTCCCTCTTTGGCCTAACTCATCTGGGGATTTTTTGTTTTCTTTTTTTTTTTTTTTTTCTGTACACAGCTTAAGCAGGGAGGGAGGAAAGTCCCTTGTCCTTCCTTCCCTCTTCCTCCCCCCATCCCCAGGAGCTGAGTAACAATTTCAGAGGTCAGCTGGAAATTATTTCTTGCTATCAATCCTGCCTAATTTCTTACGCTTACTCAGACAGAGAGATTAGGAGTTGAGGTGTCCTGGTTCCTTTTTTTCTTGATGGAGAAAGACACACATTTGTAGAAGAGCTGAGGTGGAGCCAGTGGTGTAAGGGAGGCCAGGTATCTAACGTTCGTTGCGACAAAAATAGACTTAAAACACCCACTTTCAATCTGACTGCTGAAGTTCATTTGTATAGATAGCTGCCAGTATCAACAGGCATTGGTGTGTATGGAGAGCATGCGGTTAATCTGAGTTGGTGCATCCAAATGTAGTCATGGTTGCATAATTTTCTTGTCAGGTTCAAGTGTTACATTTGTAGAAGATTTTTTGCAGCCACTCCGTCATAAGGTTTTAAGAGCCATATTCTGCATTATACTTTAAAATGTGCATAATCCTTTCATTATTGAGAAGAAATGCCACAACAGTTCAGAAATAGAGGAAAGCAGATGCTTAATTTTGAGATGTGCTTGATTTATCGTTATTCAGGAAAGCCTTACATAATATACATAATATGCAGTATTTAATATCTGTGTTTTCTTGACTAGAGGTGTTTTAAGCACTTGCGTAACAATAAGCACTTGCTTGCACACTTAGAAGTGTTTCATACATATACACATACATATTTAATTTTTATTCTATGAGTAGCCCTGGGAGGGGCATAAAACTGTTTACAGTTTTAAAGTCAAGCACATGCTAAGGGATTTTAGGTTTTGGGTTTAATTTGAAAAACATAAATGTAAGTCTAAATTAAATTAGAGTGCTGCATTCTCATCATCCTAAGTGATTTGTATGTCTTCACTACTAAGAATGTATCTTAGCTGTAATTATAATATCTTATGCATGCATTTATCAACAATGACACTAGTGTGTTCATTTGCCACTTGGTGGCCTTTGGTCAAAAAAACGTTGCAAAGAAAATATGATTAAAATAGTGTCCAATACATAACTTTTAACATATCCGCTACAAAAAGCGGTTGTTGGTTTTTTAAATTTGTTTTAGGTTTTAGCATAGAAAGAAAACAGCTTTCCTGTTTAGCAAAGAGCAGCCCAAGACCAGCATGTTTGATTGTTATGGTTATACTACATCAACTAAAACTACGCATAGAACTGCCTCTGTATTTCCATACAGATTTCCTCTGATTTCTCCTTTCCCTCTCATAAACAGTCATCTTTAGAAATTACCACCAACAAATCTCGAAACATGTTTGCCTGGAGTATTTGAGCACAATGGTTGGTAAGTCCCAAAATGAAATGACACAAATTTGTCAACAACTTCCTCAAAACCCAGCACGGTTACTTTATGGGTATGGAAGTATATTAATTTAGTAGGTGATCAGAATGAAAGGGTTCAGAAAAAACTAATGTAATGTAATTTTTGAAAAAAGCTATCATCAAGCTGAGAAACAGCAATGCTCAGCTGTAATCAGCATTTTCGGTATTGTCCTTAGTAGTAGTATTGAGAGTGTGGGGGCTGGTTTGAAGTTAAATGACTAAACCCTTTATCCTCATCCTAGTTTTGGTCATATTGCTGTGTTCTGGTAATTCTCTTGTCTAAAGTCAAATATTTGCTGCTCAGGTTAGATTTTAAAATTATTTCATTTTAGATGTCTCCCCAGTTTTTGAAATTCCACACATTTTCTACAATGCATTTTTCTAACGTCTGTTTTCATTTAAGAGTTAGTTGACTATTTGCTTCGTTAGTACAGGGCAAATGAAAGCAGTAGGTAAAGAGCTGCCTTTTTACATCTATGCCTTTTGTTGTCTTTTTTTCCTTTAAAGTAATACATTTACATTTTATAATCATAAACATGAAATTGAAGATGAAATCAGTTCTCGAAAGATTAATTCAGCCCAGCTCACAGCTGCAAAGACTGTGGAAATAAATATCATTTTGCAGTAACGTATTCCTGACAAAGGGCATAACAAAAGACTGATTTCTATTCAGAGATAGTGGGTATATTTATTTTGCATGTTGGGGGGAGGGGCTGTGGTCGACTGCTTGCGACCCTGACCTAGTTTTGTAGCTGCTTATTATTCAGCTATATGTTTGAGAAATCTCTGTAATTTAATTTGGCAACCTCTTCTGCATGTCTGCACCTAGCAGTAGGTGCTCTTAATATTAGTTGTGTCCCATGCTGAATCATATTTATTTAGAAAAAGGAAAACCCTAATGCACTCGTAACTCAGAAAGAAACTGTTAATTGTTAGCAGAGAACTGCCTGATTACAGACTGGATGTCTCGTCCAGGGCCCTGCCATAATTAGTAACCACTGTTGACATTTAGATTTAAATTGAATTTTCTTCTAATTAAACCCAGAGGGGGTTGATCCTCTCAGATGTACAGGTTAATAAAATTAGTCAGAAACTGTTAAACAGTAAACTGAATTCTCCAAGAGAGCTTTCCCAGTGTATTGTTAGGAATTCTGTAATTAATATTCAAAGGATTCATTAGATTTGGAGTTGTCCTTTTTTGTTTTGGGTTGCATCTGGGTTTGTTGCAGTTATTTCTTTAATTAGGTCTGTTTGCTTTTGATATCTACAGTAATACTAATTTCCATCGTGTTTGTGCATGTGTAATTATAAGTGCTGTAACACCATTCATCCATAGCGTGCAACTGTTACGTGTAATAACAAGCTGCTTTTTTTTCTTTTTTTTTTTGGGGGGGGGCCACATTCAGCGAATAGTAATCCTAAAAACTAAAAGCAAGTGTGAAATGAATTTTAGAAATATAGCCTAGACTAACTGGTGTCTATTTGTCGTCGTCATATAAATGTTAAAGCTGCCACAGGATCATTTACTTCTTTATTCACCACTGTTTTTTGCTGATCCTTCCCGAGGTTTTTTTTTTTTTTAAAATAGGATTATTCTTCTGTTCAAATCTAGATGTTTGTATTTTTCCTATTGCTTTTTCAAGTACCATCAATTGGATTGAGATCTTAGCCTATAAGAAATTAATCTGTGTTTTTGCTTTCCTGTCTTGCTCAAAGATTAAGAAGTTTAGAGCATGAAAACTATTAAGCATGTATGCCAGGAAATAGCAAGAGTATCAGTGATGTGAGAAAAAGCAGAGTGAGAAGTGCTATAATGAGATATTCGAACATTAAACTTTGAGAATATCAGAATTTTTGCAAAACTGCTCTGTGGGAGTAAAGTTTCTCTAACAAAGATCTCACAGTTGAACTCAGTTGTGGTTTTTCATAGCTAATATACAGAGGAAATCCAGTAAAATATTGCTGGGCACTGAGAACAATTTAGTACCAGTTCTAAAAACTTAATAACAGTTTCACAAACAAAAAGAATATATTTTAGCGTTTAATAAGCCTCGCAAAGTTATGGTTTTGTTTTAAATCAATTTCTGGGCCACCATAACTTAAAAAGAGGTGTTTTAGAGAAACACAAAATGATAAATGGAAATGTATAAGGAATGCTTTCCTGAAAGGTATCTTGAAATTCAGAAAAGTTGTTCAATACTATTGAATTGAATTTACTCCCAAAAGGAATATAATTTCTGTCCCTTTCTCCTTAGTCATGTAAGCCAAACGAGCAAACAAAAAATCTAGATTACTTCATTTTTTTGCTTAGTCTGACTAAATAAATTGGATTAGGTAAAGAATGCTTCTCACTCAGAATTGGCTTCAGATGGTACAAAACCACTAAAAATGTATGGAAACAATCACTGCACTGGTGTACAACACCGGGTAAACTCCTCTCTCCTGCAGGTTTGTTGTGCGAAAAACTCAAGGCAGATCAAACCAGAAGTGGCTGAAATTGGCAGGCCCAGAAGTGCAGATTTTAAACCATTTAGAAGTGTTGTTGGTCTAAATGAGGCTTTAATAGGAACAGTTTGTATGGATAACAACTTCTCGATTCGGGTGCAGTTCTCAGGGAGACATCCAGCTGAAAAACTCAGAGTAAGAACAATAAAACGGAAAGCAAGCCTCTTTAGCCCACAGTCCAATCAGAGTCTTTACACTGAAAAGAGACTTAATATTGCTATTGATTTTTCACGAAAGGTGTCTACTATGGTGATGGGCAGCAGTTCAGCTGAGATCAATAGGTAATTAAACCCCCTATGAGAACGCAGTCTTAAACTCAATTGAACTAAACTTTTGCAGTGGCCAAATCACATTATCATGAAAATATACCCCAAAGTCTCAAAAATTATCTGTAATCACTTCCAAGCAGCCATAAACTCAGTCTGAAGTTTGACAACATAGTAGCCTTATTACACGGGAACTGAGCTTCCAGGCTTAGATAAGCATATGCCGGCCATGGTCCTTTTATGAGACTGGGAATGGCATTGATAGTCCCTAGTAAGTGATCTTAGATTTTCCCTCAGAATAAAGTGCAAGCTTAACCACTGGCAGCAATGCACATATGAAACTAAAATTTGTTTCTTGTATAATTTTCAGATAACAAATTAGGAATAACAGATTTTCAGTATCTTGACAGCTAGGCAGAGCTGTTAATGCAAGTGAAAGCAGATGTGTGATCACCGTGCTTTTATTAAACTATGTGCAACTCATTGGTGCCAGCAGGGCTTCAATAGAGAAAGGAAAGAAAACAGCAGTTGCCAAAGAAGCTAACAGCGTGCCCATCACGTTTAGCATGAAATACTTCAGCTCAACCAACAGTAGCCAGGAAATGTAAAACTGTCCACATCTCCTACTTTACAGACCCTTTCAGCAAAATGCAGAATTAGTACAGAGCAGCAGGCTTGCAAAATATTAAAGGCTTCTGCCAGATGAGTAAGGAAGGTCATCGCCCGCAGAGACCGGGCAGCCTGGAACAGGCGTCCGATTTGGGGCACTACGCCGTGGCCTAGCACGCGGGATGGCAGCCCGCTCGCACACAGCTACAGGGAAGCCAAGGGTGGGCTAACTGGGCTGGATTGTGAAAAGCCTAGATCTCTGATCACACAGTCACAGCAAATTGCAGATTTCAAGGAGACAAATATTCTGTTTGCATGGCCATATGTGATTGCACAAGGAAATGTGGTGAGACGATGCCAAGGCTTTTTGGAGTAAAATGGGCTAGATATTGCTAAACACAAATAGCTGAGGTTCTTTCATGAGTCTTTCCCTGGAAACCATCCTTTCTTATTGCTGCCTGTATATGTAGATTTTTGAACCTGTTGCAGCAATATCAAGAACAAAGAATCAGTTTTCTTACCATTACTCATTCTTACTGTCTAACAATATAACTTTTCCTTCTTTCATTTTTCCGGTTTTGACAGATGGAAAATTAAATAAGTATTCAGCACATAAACTTCTTAGATACAGGACCATTTTCAATGTAAGATTTTTTTTCTTTATTTGAGATATCATTTGAGATGCTTAAGTTCTGAAGGAAGTTGTTTTTTTCTGGAAAGTACACAACTACTACCATATAAACATAAAATCCAAACCTCCCTCAGTTTATCTGTTTCAGTCAAACCACATTCTAAATCATATGCCCAATTATTTTTATTGTTAAAAAATAGTACCAGCAATATTCTTTATCATCCAAATAAGGTGGTGAACAAATGTGGAAGAAATGTTGAAGTCACTGAAGTTCATTTTTATATTACAATTAATCTGTTGATAATGCTTCTTAGTGTAATTAGTGCCTAGGTTAATGCTTATGTTGTGAACTGGCAAAGAATAGGCATTATGTTGCATACCAGCTCTTGTATTTCAGATGTGAGTTGTCTGTTCCCCAGGTGCTCCCAGTCAGCTAATATTTCCTGTTAGGTAAAGTATTTCCTCAACTGCAAATTTTTGCATGAAAACTGAGGAACGTATTCTATATTTACTCTTTGTGTAAAGCTTTCATTTGTGTCAGTGGGAGTTCAGTGTATAGCATGAGGACTGTATATTTCTCTAAATACTTGTAAGAAACATCTTTTATACTCTAATAGATTTGTCACATAGTAATCTGTTTTTCCAGTTGTGTGATAGTTCTACCAATGCAGCAACAAAATGGAAATAATAAAGATAACCTGTAATGCTAGATAAATTACATTTGATATACCTTTTGCTTTTTATCCTCTATTTCCCATCACCTGTACATGATGGCTCACTGTTCAGCCTTTATTTTGTCATTGAACAAATTACTTGTGCAAGTAAGTGCATTGGCCACAATAGGATTACTTGCATCGGTTAGTTTTCATGCGTAGGAGAGCGCTGCCCAGTGTTGCTGTTGGCCTGTTGTCATAAGGTGCTGAGTTCTCCTAATGAAGGTGTTGGGGAGATTTTCCTGAATAATTGGGCTCCCGAGATCCTGCAGGAGAAAATATACTGTGTCTATTCAGTTTTTCCCTGACTCAGCTGTGCCCCCTCCTCCAAATTAGTTTTTGTTCAAAACTAGCTGCAAGTGGAACAACATGTGGAAGAATTTGCTCTTCCACTTTATGGACAGGAGGATTTGCCATGGAACTAAGTTTGCAAGCAATGAGGGACTCAATAATGCAAAGTACCTTTGCCTTACTCTATGACTTCAGAGAAAAATTTTAGCATTGCATATTAGGACGGAACTATGGAAGCCGGTGACATTACAGGATTTATTTTTGTAGCCAAAGTAGGTGAATTCTTTGATGCTTTTGCATTTTCGCAGATCCAGTGTTAGGTGAAGATTTCCAGAATCACTGGGGTGTCTCAGAGATTGGTGTTTCTAAATTCATTCAGCGCCCATCAGAGATATTTACCATCCTGTTACAGTTTGAAGCATCTAAATTTTGGGAAATTCTGGGTATTTATGGAAATTGTTGGAGCAGACCTATAAAATATTTCAAAATTCATCCATCTAGGAAAACTTTCTGGAACTACAAAGTGGAAAAAACATAGGTATTTTACTTCAAGAATGCCATTGGGACTGTCCCTCATGAAAGACGGTGATTAATACATATTTGTGTTGTCCAGTCAAATATAGAAACAAACATCCACACATACGGTACATTTTTCCAATGAAAGTAAAAGTTTTACAATCCTTCTAGTAGTTCTGATAATGTTAAAGTTAGTTATTCGAATGTTTTAAAATATCCAATTACAATATATAAGACATCTCTTTATTCTTAGCAGGTAGGCAGAGAGGCAAGGTATATATGGAGGGGAAATATATGTTACTGGAATTACGTAAGTAGATTAGCTTTCAGAAAGCAGGCTATTCACCAGGTCAATAAATATTTTCAGGTACAGACCTATCCTGTAACACAATCATAAAGTAAATGGTGCTTTCTCTTCTGTGTAGTTGTGTGTGTGTGTCTGTGCATCAGATATTTTGAACCTGTTGAGTGTCCCCCCATTTTTACTGAGTTTAAGTGAGAAAACTTTGCATGTCCTCACCAAGCATTCGGCAGAGGAGCAGTTGGAAAGAAAAGAGACACTTCAGTGGAGAGAGATAAGATCTGCTTATCTGCTTTTATGTGCATGCGTGCGAACACACACACGCCTTCATTTCCTTTATGCTTATGTATATGTGCGCATGCACATGACAAATCAAGATTTTATGTGAAAATGTGTGAAAAAATGTTGCCTTTCTAATCTTGCTATGAGCTAGACCATATGACTATGTTAGAGAGTTGGAAAGAACCTCTGGTGCAAATGTCTGAAATCTGATTTAGCTTTCTAGGCTTCTTGGCTGACAGCACACTGTATTTTGGGAATGTACAAGCAAGTATTTAGTAAGAAAGGCGTACTAAATGGGGGAAGTTCTGGACACTGCTGCAGCTGAATCCCTGAATAATATATCTGAGAGCTGAGAGTTATAAAACCAAAGTTCAATGGCTGTGTCATGCAAAGGCTGCAGAAGTTACGTGGGTAGGGAGGCATAATTGTGGGGCAGTGTACACAACAGCGCATGCAGGCAATATCGTGCTATAGTGCATAAGAGTTTGCTATCAGCTATCGATCGCTAATGCAGCAGGGTACGCCCTATGGCCAGCAGTGTATGGTTTGAAGGGTACATAGCACACTCGACCACAAAACACAGTGACTCTCCCTGGGTTCAATTACATGCAGAGCAAACAAAACGGGGTGTTTCTGACAGCAGATCGGGGTAGGCAGTGCTGCTCACACTGCACTGGCTTTTGGGCATATTTCCAGGAGCGCTCTTGGAGTGAACTGTTCTGGGCTGTGTTTCTGCAGGTTCATAGATGTATATATCTGACATGTAACTATCAAATTTGCAGCTCAGGGGTGACTTCCCCACTCCATTAGAAGGTCTGTACACCTGTCTGGTGAATATGTAAGAGGTGATGTTAACATGTAGAAAATGGCTTAAGGAAGTAAAATTCAAGAAACAGTCAGTTATAGGGGAAGGGGGGATGACAAAACCTCTCATAACATTCATACTAATCTCACAATGGGACCAATACATTTAGACTGTTTTAAGATGGTTGTCGTTGGAAAACTCTTAAATAACTCACTAGTAAACCATTTTTTACAGTAGTTTCATTTTTTGAGTGAAATTCTGTGTGAGAAGTCTTCTTTGATACTTTTGGTGAGTGCATCCTTGTGAAATCGATTCCAGGCCGCCTGACCGTCTAATGGTGAGAGCTTGGACACTGGTGGTTCTAGTGCAAGGCCCATTTCCTTCCCAGCAAAGGGGGCACGCTCAGAGAACTTCATACAAGTCTCACAGTCAAGTGAAACAAAATTGAAGAGAGTGTGATTTTGTCTTCATGTATGTTACGAAAATTATGCAACCTGAAAATGGGAAAAACTATTTCCTGCTCAGCCCGGGCTTCAGCTCTTTAATGTATTGCTCTGTTGTCACTTTCTGCTTGCTAGCGGTTACCCATGTGTGGTATATTGCAGGATCATTACATCACTTGTCATGGTGATGTGTCTATTCCTTATATTTTCATTAGCCATATAAATGTTTTATTTCTACTGCAAAAGATAAATACTAGTGGTTAAGATAATTCAGCTCCTTGGGCTTTATCATGGACAAAAAATATTTAAATCCTAATGCATGTTGTGATCTCTTAGGTGCTAATAATAACAAAATATGCCACTTGTGATGGTCATGTTCTCACTTCATAATTAAATGAAGTAAATCACTGAAGATTTGGAAAACTGTTTTAGTACTTTATGCAAATTGGATATTGATTTGAATACTAATTAAGTTGACAAAGTAGCTATAGGAGGCAATTTTGCATTTCTGTCAAGGAAGGATCAAGGTACTTGATACCATTTTCTTTGGTGAGGAATGACGCATGGAAAAAATACCTAGAACAGTGATCCCTGATATCGATGTTGAGAAATGCATGTATACATTCTTCCTTAGTGTGAATGCAGATATGGTCATGCTCAGAAAGCATTTTACAGGTATTTGGAAACCATTAAATATAAGTTATGTCTTTTTCTTGAATTTTCACAATTTAGAATGACAAATTTAAGTCCTCAGAGTTTCCACAAAACACTGCATGGGAAAGGGTGGGTTTGGGAAAGCACTTAAAGTCAGTGCAGCGAGGGGGAAAAAAGATAAAGCTGGAGAAAATTGCTGTTGACTGGAATCAAACTACACTAGTTGCTTACAATTGATTGTGTGTTGTTCAACCACGAAGATAAATTAGAACATAGAATACTGCAATAGAAAAGTGGTTTAGATGTCATAGAGACAGTATGACTATTTTTATCTCTCAGTTGTAAACCATAGCTTACAGTGGCTGAAATGACATTGAACTGTTTTTCTCTTTGATGATTTACAGCCTCTGTAGTGCGTTTGTAGGAGCAGATGTCACGTTTTATGTATTTGAAAGTGTCAACACTGATGACTTATGTCTGAAGATTCTGTGCATGAATCAATAGAATGTAGTGATTTCCATTTCTTAAAAGAGTTTTTTCCGACATAATAAAAGACACATAGTGAATTTTGGTCATTGTAATGCTACTCTTGAACTATTTTTTTTTTTTTGCCCTGTATTTTACACTACCAGGAGATTGTTATTTTGCAAAATCCACTTCCCTTCTCATCCCATAAGCACAAATAGCTATGGGTAAACTGTCTTCTCTTTTACTTAACCTGTTTAATGTGGAAGGTGTACAGCACACTTTATTTTCTTTTCAGAAATGAATGATAAAAAAACTTGGATGAATTGATAAAAGAAAATGCATCAAGGTTATCTTACTAAGAATTATACCAAGCAAATCTAGACAGATCTCATCCCCAAAACCTTCTCCCATATTTCAGAATGATACTGCCTGAAAATTTTTGGAAAAAGTAGTTGCCATTCCATTAAAAGAAAAAGTCAAATTTGCATTTAAATTCAAATGTATCAATCATTTAGCATCTGCAAACCTGGAAGTTTTATTTTATTCTTAAAAAAAAAAAGCGCCACATAAGAGTTTAGTTTGCATATGTGCAATATTCTGTGTGTGTGGAGGGGTTTCTTTATGCACTCACAAAAGCATATAAGAAAGTACTGGTTTAATATTTTTAATTCTGTATGTGGAAAGTCTGAGCATGTAGCAGAAATTTGTGTGTAAATAAAGTACAGAAAATTGCTTTTTAGAATTTTATGAATACTTCTGTATTAAAACCAGTGAGTCAGATTTGATCTGTGCAGATGTTGGGACACATATCAAAGTTAAGTTTGGAAAATGTCCTTAAAAAAAAGGACTTTTTTACATCTTCTTAATTCCACATGTTCCAACTAGAAGAACCTAAGTTGGAGGGTTACAGAGCAAAAATCTTTTGAGTTCCTGCAGCAGGATTCTTTTTCCTTATTTTGCGCCTCGCGTACTTCCATCAGAGCAGTGTCTTCACAGTGAGTGTAAGTTTCTTACTTTATACATGTGAGAAGGGCTATTATGGGCCCTGACCTTCGGGTTTGATTCCATCTGCTCAGCCAGTCTGCTCCACAGCCGCATGTGGGTTTGCAGACTGCAGAGAGCACTAAGGAATGCTTCTGGAAAGGCAGTATGTTTCTCTGCTTTGTATACACAGAACAAAAGTCTGAGTATAAAGGAGATATTTCATGTCTGGATCTCAGCTGGTGCTTCCTACCTATATTAGTTCATCAAAGAGTTGTCTTCCACAAGGGAGAAATGGAGCATGGAATTGTGATTTCAGTTTGAACTGAAGGTGGTTAAATTGCATGAAGAAAGATCTGGTCTTTTAATTTTGGGAGCAAATGTGTTTGCTCTTCAGTCATCATCATAATATGCACAGAAGCTCAGAGTTTTCCTGATGGGTGATTGCCATATGATGTCACATGTTAATCGCGTGAGCACATTTCCTCATTCTCAGCGGCAGCAGTGTGGCCGTGGATTATTGGTGTCAAAAGTGCTGCTGAGCACTGCAGGAAATCAGGGAAACTGATAGAGCATTTCCTCACATTTCCCCAAACCTCTCTATTGCAATTCAGTATAACATTATTATACTGACAGCCTTACAGAAATACGAGTTACAGTAAGGATACTGAAACAGCTATGCCACGGTGCATTTAATAGCAGTGGTAATTATTACCATGGAGCTCCTGTGTTGTGCTAAGTGTTTAACAGGTTCCTGCCCTGAGGAACTTGCAGCCTTCATGGTGCTCATGACAGACAGGCAAAAATGTGATGCAGCTTTACACAGAAAGTGTCAAATCCCTACAAGCAGAACATATAAATTGTTTTCCCTGCTACACTAGGCATTCCCCAGTCTGCCTAAGGTGTCTGTCATTAGCTAGGGCTTGATCCTGGCCAAGCTGAGCTTGCTCAGTAGCAAGCCCTGAAATAAGACCTAGCTGAAGAATCATCCTTCTGATTCTAGACCCATGTTTCCCAACTTCAGTGCCATAACACAGACGCTCTTTACTGATTTTTATATTAACCTTTATAGACATAACTAACTGTGGATTTGCATCATTTTCTTCAACAAAAGCTCGTCCTTTTTAATAAAAAATGTCTGCAAAAAAGTTGAGTGCCTGGAAACCCAAAGAATTGTTTAGTGTAGTTCAACAGGGGATGTTTGACATTCGGGGGGGTGACAACAGAATTTTCTCCGATTCTGAGTATTCCTTTTTTGCAGTCATGCTCCATCCTCAGGAAGCTGTTCCACATGCCAATTAAATTGAAAGGGTACCATTTAGTCACATACTAGCCTATGCCAGAGCTAAAGGTTCACATTCAAAGTCAGCGTGCTCTCCCTTCTTTCCAAGGAGAGAAAAGGTCTTCCAGTGACCCTTGCTAATAAAGCTGAGCATTTCATGATGTTTATTGTTACAGTAGAGAACAGAGAAGTGTAATCTCATGAGATTAATGTATTCAATAACTCAGTATTTGTGCAATCTGATTTTTAGCAGAGCTGGGACTGCAACTCAGATGTCAGCCACTTAGGCTCAGAGTGCTCACAGAGCTATCATTAATGTGATCGCATTACATTTGCTTCAGACTTCCCACCCCCTGCAAATTCTTGTCTTCATCATTTGGCAGATAGTCATATAAAGTATTAAAATTTATATTTCATCTCCCTCTATAGGTTGATCTGCACACAAAATAAGAGCTGTTAATTTTTCGCAAGTTAAAAGTTCACTCGGTTTTCTTATGTTTTTAAAGTTTCTACTATGGTGAGAACTGTGGTTCTAGATTCAGCTTCTTGAGGTCTTGAAGGTGGTTATAAATCGTTTCCTCTTCTTTGCCCTGTTTTATTCATTAATGTATCATAGCTAAGTAACTGCGTAGCATTTTTCTGCCAGACTTTTGCCTTGTACAGTGTTGTACAGAACTGTTCAATGAACACAACAAAAATATTCAGGAACGGTCGTTCATGAAAGCTGAATCCTGTCTCAGGGTCTGCCAGAATGCACCACGCGAGTATCCGAACAAGACTACAGAATTCACAAAAGGGGATCATCATGGCTAGCCTTTCCAACACCATTTATTTACTTCTCAGGGCTTGTCAACAGCATTATTCTCATAAAATTTAAACAAATATTGTGATACCTGCTTTTAAACCAGGTATTGGTGATTCTCTTTCTGTAGCATGCTGAATAACATTGACAACAGATATGTATTTTTTCTCCTTGACAGCTTTGGCTGGTTTGCCTTGTGGTGAGACTAAACCAATAAATTCATTCCCAGCAGTTGCAGAGGATGTTTAGAAATGAGGATAAAACCATTAAATGGATCTCGTTCAGAGTAGCTGTAGCAGCAAGCGTGTGTGTTAAGCTGGGGAAGTGCAGAGTTAATTCTACCTAATTCTAACTAGAAAGCAAATGTGTGGCACTGGCAAAATTACAAAGATACTGCAGTAAATGAGTTGATGATTGAATGAGCATGTTGAATTTAGCCAAATTGTAATTTATTCCTCACGGTCCATTTTGTTTTGGGTCCAGCTTCCACTTTCAGTGGAAAGCTTTTTTATGGAAAGAAAATACCATCCTTTCAACACTGTATATTCTTGTCATTCCACAGTCTAATTATTAAAAAAAATATATTTTGCACTCTTACAGAAAAATAGGGCTGCAAAACTGAAACCTAGGCATTTTACAGCACTTAGTTAATTTCAGTTTAAATTAAAAATGTATTAAAAGTGATGAAGAAATTAATTGCATACTTTTCAGATTGCTTAAATACATTTTTTCTGTACTAAAAAAAGGGAACTGAAAATACTATAATAGTTAATGCAAATTTAGAAACCCGCAAAACTTGTCAAGAGTATGTTCATAAGATGGTTTTGTTATGGACACAAATGCTTCCCATATTTTCATTGGCATAATTATGTGAAAAGTTAAAACTTTGTTATTCAGGATTGAATATATAGTGTCAAATCCAAGAGTTATTTTGTAGCATTGAGTCCCAGCATATCAAATTCATGAAATCTTGGGGATGTGAAATGAGCTGATTTACAGGGTTCTGTATCTTATTAAATTTATGTGTACTAGTCTGATTTTCAGCATGTTTTATTTATACAGGAGAGACCTGCTGTCATACTGCTATTTCTAAAACTTAACACAAAAGCCTGTATTTTCATGATTCAAACAGAAAGAGTACATAATATTTAAAAATACTTAAATATTTTAATCCCTAGCAGTATTGTGTTTCTGAACAATGAAACTGTCCATTTTCATTGCCCAAACTGCAATTTTGCAGAGAATATTAAGTGGAAAGCAGATTTAGGTTTTTAGACATCAGAAAACCTACTTCAAAAACTTGATGTTAAAACATTTGTATAATTACATCATGATGCGTTTTTCCTGGGCATAATCTTGAGCCCAGGTGAGGTCGTATAAAGGAAAATCCATATTTCTGTGATAGCCTATAGCACTGCAGAGCCACCCAGGGTGGGTGGCAAAAGGGTGCCTTAACTTTACTGCTCTTAGTCTAGACCAGTAGACTAAGCTACTAGAGCTACACTAATAAAAACTGCAGCATCAGGTGAAGAGGTCTGTGGAACAAAACAGATGGTGCCGAGGACCAGGCATGAGCTCGCTGCATTTAGTTGGTGTTTGTTTTATGGAGGTGTGTGACACTGTATCAGCTCAAATTTGGCTGGTCCCAGGGACCTAACACTCATTAACAGTTGCAGTACATCTGGCAGTTTTGTTTCATCCAAAAGTAATTTGTTTGTGTGTTTCACAATACCTTTAAGCTGAGAAATTGCTATGAAAATACACTTCTCATCAGAGTTAAACACCAAAGTAAACAAATCTAGTGCCAGCCTGTGGAGAAGAGCAATGAAGATGAAGTAGGAGCTAAGGGGAATGGCGTAATTAACATAGAACTTCTTTCTTTGTGCTCAAAACATTTGGGAGGAATTCCTGATGCTTTGCTGGAATTGCTGCAGACTGCCTTTCTTTGTAGCCTGTCTTGTAACACCAAGTAGTGACTCTGCACAGTGACTACATGGAGTTGTACTAATCAACTGTAGGAACTGCAGTGTGCAGTCGCAAGAAAGATTTGTTGGAGAACAAATATTCTTGCTGAAGAGTAATTCTTCTACCCCATCATTTATTTCAATTCTTGCAGTTTGATTGTGTTTAAGGGTTTGGGGTTTTTGAGAGAAAAACAGGGTAATAAAAATGTTGATTCAGCGGTTTTATGATAAGGCTTTTGGAATTGCCTAAGATCTAGTCAATGACTTTCCAAGTATTTTATTGATTATTAATGCTTCCTAGAATGTCTCTAGCATTTGGTGGATACTGTTGGTAGCTTATGCTGCACAATCTCAAGAGAGGTGTGGAGTGTGAGGTATTGAGGAAACCTAAACCTACCTAAAGTGGCAAGGAGTGACAGCAAGAGCTTCTGTCATTATAAGAGCAATAAAAAATAAACAAGTAAAATGTGGGGTTGCTGCTGAATCATGATTTAATGAAAGTGGATGCAGATAAGCCTGAGATCAATGGTACCTTTGCCTCAGTCTTCGCTGACAAAATCTGCTGGGCCTTTGAGTCTAGAGACAGGATTCAAAGAAGAGAGGATTTACCAGCAGCAGAAGAGGATCAAGTCTGGGAACTCTTGAGAAATTTTGACCCATACAAGTCCATAGGTTTAGATAGGGAACATCCAGGACACAAAGAGAGCTGGCTGATATCATTGTGAGGCCACTCTCCATTGTCGTTGAAGGGTTGTGGAGATTGTGGGCGATTCCCAACAACTGGAGACAGGAGATGTTGCACTCATCTTCAAAAAGGGAGAGAAGGACCGTCTAAGGAACTACAGCCTGGTTAAAGTCATTTTGGTTCCTGAGACAATCATGGAGTCTGTCCTCTCGGAAGCTGTTTCTGCACACATGAAAGAGACAAAGGTGCCTGGGAATAGCAGAATGGATCACGCAAGAGTTAATCATGCCTGTGGTGAAGTGACTGAATCTGTAATGAGAGGAGAGCTATGGGTCTTTGGCCTTGACTTCAGGAGGGCTTTGACATGATCTTCCACAGCATCCTTGTATTCAGGTTGGGACATTACAGCCTAATGGGTGGACTGCTAGATGCATGAAAAACTGGCAGACTTGTCAGGCTCCAAGTGTAGCAGTTAATGGTTCATACACTGCCTTGAGGCTGATTACAAGCACACTTCTGCAGGGGTCTGTCATGGGAGCTAGCCTGTTTAGCATCTTTATCAAAGATCTGGAGGAGATGACAGGTACACTCTTGTCATGTTTGGAGGTGACACCAAATTGGGAAGGCCAGTCGATATGTTTGGGGGCAGTATCACCATCCAGAGGCACCTAGATGGGTTGGATGAATTGTCCAGCAAGAACCTCATGAATTCAACAAATGAAAAATGCAGTCTTGCACCTGGGCTGGACCAGCCCCTGCATTGCTACAGGCTGGGGACTCACTGACCAGGGTCTGATTGACTGGGATTCTGCTGAAAGCATTCTGGGGATCCTGGTGGGGAGTGGGCTGAACTTAAGCCAGCAATGAACCCTGGCAGTGGGAGAGGCTAATGGCATTCTGGAATATATCAGCAGGCCTGTAGCCAGTAGATCAAAGGATGTTATTATCCCATTTTTCTTCACACTTATTAGAGCACAGAATAATTTGGAATAACTTATCCAGTTTTGAGTTCTCTAGTACAGAAATAGTTTGTAAACTGGAACAATTTCAGTGAAAGACCACCAAGGTGGTCAGGGAAAGACCTAGGGACCAAGATTCATTCAGCCTAAATAAGAGGTAGCTTTGGGGAACCTAACTTCAGCCCCCTAGAATCTACAAAGGAGTTTCTGAGAAGGCAGAGCCATGTTTTTAGTGAGGTGCACAAAGTGAGGTAGACAAAGATTGTTTATAAATTGAAACATGGGATGTTCTTACTGGATAGACAGAAAAGAAAATTCTCTGTGGGGATAATTAAGCCCATGCAACCAGTTACCCAGAGATACTGTGGAATCTCCATCCCTGGAGGTTTTCAAGACTGAAGTGATCAAAGCCCTGAGCAACTTGATCTGAGTATAGTGTTGACCCTATACTGGGCAGGAGGTTGGACGGGCGCCCTACTGGGGTCCCTTCCAACCTGAATGTGTCTGTGATACTAACCCAGACAAGTCTGTACAGGTTCTGGGAGCTTGCCACCCACATTTTATATTGCCAGGACTTCATGAATCTTATGTTAGCCTCAATAGTTAAATGCAGTTATGAGAATTTCCAAGAACCAGTGTGGACATTCCTGAGACTAGTGACAAGAAAATACAGTGGATTTAGGTGTCTCACATATGTCTTGCTTCAACTGAGTAGTCAAGTCAGTAAACTTTCCAACTGAAGAGATGAGTGACAGCTAGAAATCCAGAGATTCCTGGAATATTTTTTAAAGTGACTATTACTAAAGGAGGGTATTGCAGCTTTATTCAGTATATAACACGAGTAAATTGCTGAATAAATAATTGCTCTGGACATTCTTCAACTAAAACTTATGTCTGGATGAATAATTTATTTAATAATTTAACTCCACACAAGCTGGACTTTTAAATATGACTTTTTAAAGAAGTGTTTCATTTTTGTGTTCATTGTTTAAATTACTTTCTGTTCTTTATAACTGTTAGAGCTTATTAGTGAGGGTGCTTTTGCTAAAGCATTATATTAAATGGACATGTTACAGTTACGCAGCTTATCTCAAAAACGTTATGTAAAAGACAACCTGAGTCTCTATGTCTGTCTTGGACATGGAGAATGGCCTGTTCAGGCAGCAAGCAAGGTCTTAACTACTAAACAGTCCTTCATATGCCTACTGTGGTTACCACTGTTGTGTGTGCATTGCTAAAGGAGGTGCTGGGTTGGGAAGCAAAGCTTCTCCTACTCCAGCTGGAGCTGAAGGGGAGCTGCACTGATGTTAAGCTGAATACTCTACCCATTGAATAGTAGTAGCTGAATACTACCCATTGTTCTGGTAGACATAAGAAAGCTTAGAAATGGCACAAACTTTCAGCTCTACACTTTCTTCCTCTTTTTACTTTTCATTCTATTTTGAATGTTGTTATTTCTCTTTTGCAAAAAATATGTGGAATGATTGTCATTGGTGGTGATACAGGAAGACAAAAGACAGTTTTCTTTTCATTGACTCTGTTAACCCTACAGGCTCAAAATAGTGGGGATGTTTTGATTGGTAAATTGAGTAAATTTGACAGAAAAGTGTGTACAACTAGATTTTTTAGGGGATATGTACATATATACATGCTAGAGAGTATATATGTATTAGCTCTTTGCAGACTGTATTCTTAAAGCTAAGGGGTTTTTGATTTATGGCCCGTTGCCTGCTTAACAACATCTGCAAGCTTTGGACAGAGTTAATTGTACAAATATGTGACTGAAGTGGATGGTGATAAAATGCATGATCCTGCCTGAACCTGACAAGGTTGAAATCTGTAATTTGAAGCTGAATGTTATAAGCAGAACCCATTGGAAGAGTAAATCTCTCTTGATTTCTTACTTCTTATGAGTTAGCAGTTACATCACAAATATTTTCCCATTGTATACTTCTCAGTATAATTTCCTAGTGAATTTAACTTATTCCCCCTGCTCTTCACTGCTTAACTATAAATTCTCACCCAGTAATTTCAGTTTAGTTTCTTACACCGTCCTTTTCATCTGAACAAATTGTTAGTACACAGTCCATTCTCCATGAGTATTAATTTAATTTTCTTCTCCTGCAAATCTACTTAATCTCTTTTCCATTTGAGGCCTTATCTGAAGTCCATAGAAGTAAATGTGGGAGTCTTTCCAATCATTTAGCATATGCACAAGATGCAGAGATATTTTCTTCTCACTTGCTGTAGCATTGAACAGATTCATGATCTAAGAGTACCCTGGTAGCATTTGGCAGCAGATTGGAACACTTCTTTCTAAAAAAAAGTTAAAATATTTTTGTAGATTGAGTGATCCAGATCTAAGGGGCCTTGTCTGCAATCATGCCAACAAAGTTATGCTTGACAAAGTTGGAGATGACTTTTTTCCCATTTCAGCCAATCTTACATCTTCAAATACAAGACGTAAAGGAGCACTTCTAGCTGTGATCTGTAGAATAAATTATTGGTAAGTGAAGTCAGGCAGAAAGGCTCAGGGGCCATTTTGGAATCAGCTGTCACAGGGTGTGATGCCAGCTGCTTTTCAGGAGCCATTATTATTCCTTTGTTCAGGAGACAATCCTTGACATTGTCAAGTCTCTCCAATCTGTGCTCTGACTTTAATGTTCCTTTTTTTTGGAGACTAGCTGGTAGTGTTTAATTTAGAGAACACTAGTCTTAAAAAACCCCAAGTAAAGCTGGCCTAAATCTAAGTGTTGTGTGAGGACATACGTGAGGTGATGGAGGCCTATTCCTTTTTGTTTTCTAAAATGCTTATGGTATTTTGTATGGAATGGTCAACTACTTTCACAGTCTCTGACTGCGCTACACTCATGACCAGTCCTTGCTCAAGTGACTCCATTGCTTGTTTGCCCACTCTGTACTGTAGAGGGAAGACACTCACAAGAGAAAAGGCCTGAGTTTCACCTTTTGAGTGACTTGGTCCTTATGTGGGTGATACTGCTTTTCTTTTTATGTCCGTTGTAGTTTTACTGCTCTGGCTTTTAGATTACATGTTCCAGTCTCTCACCGAATGTCACCGAATGTCACTGAAACATGAGTTTGTCCAGCTTTAATTAACCAACCTGAATTCTCAAACATTAACGGTAACGCACTCACTTGTAATACATTACAGATATTCCTAAATATTAGCAGAACAGATAAATACACCCATCTTATACACTGCTAGAACCAAAGTAAAAGTAGTAATAGGGGTTTTTTTTGCATTTATTTGGCTTCTTTTTCTGATGGCTTGGCACCAGAGATCAAACAGCTTTCAAAAGATATTTAAAAATAAGACTTCCACAAAACACTGAAAATAGGGATTGATGTTGTATATTTTATTATTTTGCTTACATTGACATAAAGAAGTACTTAGACTAAGTCCATAAAGGAAAATCAAAAACAGGACCAAGAATGGAATTCCCAAATTTTTCACTGGCTGTTTAGTGGCAATATTTATCTCTTCAGGAAGAAGGAGCTGAGGTGCTTTTTAAAGCAACCAGAACCAGGTGTACGGCAGTGTAACTCAACAGATCACCAGTGCTTCTGCTGAAATATTTAAAATTCTGATATATATGAAATAGTTTTCAGTAAAATACTTGACAGCTTGTAATTTATTCTAAATTTAAAGTGCACTTACATTTATTGCAGAATATCTAAACTTCATTAGAGGTGATCCATGGCAGGGGTCCAAACGAAAATTGACCAAATCAAACTATGGCTTTCATATAACCTCTCAGTGAACAACAACAACAAAAAAGAATATTTCCTCATTATTTTATTCTGAAAGAGGCTTTTTATAGTTCTTGTTTTATATCAGAACTTAGGGTCCTTTGATGTATTTTTCAAATTCACACACCTAGTAGATTAGAAAGTCCTCACTCACTTCTGCTCTATTGTGAGCAATAAGAGATTTTATTAAGTTGTAGTAAGTACATATTATATATGCGTTGTGCAAATGCACATTTTAGTGTCTATATTTTGTTATTTATTATAGATATGACAGATAGATCATGGGTCTTTTTTCTACTTGGATACTTTTGGCTGTTTTTCTGTAGAAAGAGTTTTAAAGGAAATTCAATGCTAATGATTTATTGTTGTGGGGAACTACCACACTGGAAATCTGCTCTTACAAAATCAAACATATGGTAACATTGCACCATATGTTGATTTTTATATTTAGTAGATGCATAAATATGATATAACCTTTATAAATTTCATTTTATTTTATTTTGACTGATAGGGCTTCATTTTCAAATGGAACTAAATGCACTCCTTCCAAAATGTGTCACATTGTTGCATTTCCTGAAAAATCAATGGAAGTTATTAGTACAATATGAAAAATATTTCCTGTAATTTGTGTGTGTATTCACACACACCAATTAAGCTTATGCAGTGATGCATAGAAGGAGAAATGCAACAGATACTACAGCTGCTGAAATGTGTACCTCTGGTATGTATCTTTTTCTAACTGTAGAATCTTAATGACTGTATGGCAGAGATTTACATGAGAAATATGGTATGTGAAAGCTTGATTTGAATGTCTGTTCTCCTTTTTCCTGTATTTTTCTTTTTGAATTTCTGAACCCATTAAATCACACTAACATTTGCCTTACTGTTACCCTTATTATTAACCTTCCCCCTACCCATGAGCTTTGTTTGGGTTTTTTTCTCCTCCCTCTGTAGAACTTATGGAGACACATTGGCCATGCCATACTAGCCCATTTTCAGTGCTATGTTGAGACTTGAAGAGCCCAAATAAGACTCACTATATTTCAGTTTTAACACCTTCTCTGCATGCATTCTTGTGGAAATTAGATTTCCAAGGAAATGCAGAGAGTTACATACCCTCCATTGAGGAATGAAGCATCAAGACCAGTCAAGGAAAAATTGATTAAAAACAATGGCTTAGATGTGTCAAGCAAATAAATTCTCAATCCTCACCATAAAACCACACAATGTTTCCTAACTCATTTAATTTACTTTACTTGTTCGCACAAGGATAAATGCTGTAGCAGATACTACAATTCCTATTGTGCAGATTACAAACATAAGCACTCCCTGTGGCTTTCTTCAGAAAACGCTAACCAGATTGGAATAGGAAAAATTTCATCTTCTCTCTAACAAGACCTTATCACACCCTTCAGAATATTTTGCTTAAAATGATAAGAGGTTTTTTATCTATTTTAGTAACTATCTTTGCAACAATTTCTAAGCTACGTCCTGCTTTGAACTTTCTTCTACCTGAAGTGTACTCACTGCTTGACTTCTGTTTTTATGAGAATGTTGGAACAAGTATGGAACATAAGAATATATTTCTGGAGAACAATGGGATGTTCTCCATGCTGATGAGAAGCAGAATGACCAAAAAGGCACATGCAACCTTCATGGCAGCCTTTAGATTTGACTAAAGAGGTAATAGATAAACTGCAGACAGTTAAATATGAATACAGTGCTTCCATATAGTTAGGCTGAAAAATTTGTAATCACTTAGATTATTATAATTTACTGACTGCAAAGTCCTAAATAGTTGTTTGTTATCTGTTTGATATGAAATAACGTAATTTCCAAGTGGATATTCCTCATGAAGAGCATCTTTCAACAACTTCTTACAAATTTTCACAACAATATTATTTCCTTACATATGTAATTCTGCATGTTCTGGGGCAACCTGGAAAAATCAGTTCTTTGGCCTCATGTGACTTTCAAAGGGTGTACCTTCTCTGTTTGCATGGTTTTCCTTGTGCTTTAAGGACTCAGGATGTGAGCTGGAATAGACAGTTAGAAGGATGAATGATGCACTAGCTTCAGGGAAGCTGGTAGGGCAGTGAATGTATATGTGTTCTAGGTACACAATTTGGGCGAGCAGTGGCTTGTGCTTGTGGAAGGTGAGCCTGAAAACATAAACTGTGGGGATTGGTTTCAAATTTTTTTCTTAGTAGAGGTGGAAAATGGATGAGCTCAGTGAAATACTCTGATTTTCTAAAAGTATAATTTCAAATCAGGAACCTCTGTCAATCATTAGATACGCTGTGCTTACTGTAGTAATCCTCGTCTGTAGGTACAGAGTGGTAATAGGGAGGAGCTAGTCAATCAACTGTGATTGTCATTTAAGATCTGAGAGACTGAAATGTTGTTTTTCTTGGACTAGGTAACGTAATTCTAATGTAGCCTGTGCTTGTCAAATTCTGCTTTACTTTCATTTTACTCTGCAAACAACTATTTCCACATACCTTCAGTGAGCCGCATCCACTAGCTTGAGCAGCAGAGATGGATAGCCTGAGGTTGTCCTGCGAGTTTTCGTTTTATCATTGTACAGGCACAGCAAGGCATGCCAGGTACAACCAGTGTAAGGAGGATTCCAGCATCTCCATCATACAGTAAGCTCCTGTCAGCAAAAAGATCTTATGCAGTGATACACTAGTTAGATTTGACAAAGAACACAGATTGTGTAAATCGTGCTGGTTTTATTGATTACAGTCTGAGAGTGCATTAACCCTCCTTAAGGCTCCAGAAATCACTTTTGTAAATGTGAATAGTACAAGAAAATGTTTAGTGAAGCTTTTCATGGATTAATTCTTTGCTAGAGGATAAAGTATTTTCACACAATCAGATATTAAAGTGATAGTTACACTTGAAGATTTGTATTTTTTTTGCCTCCACTGAGCATTTGTTCACTATAAGCCCTTGAAGGTTAATTTTCACTTACATTTTACAGGGACATACTGACAAGAAGCTTTGAAACACATCTTGTGTTATGCCAACTGTATTAATTAAAGCAGTACTCTGGCTGGGGTGAGTTTTCTGCATAGAAAAGAGAGGTCCAGGTATAGAATTAGAAAGTGATTCCCACAATTACTTTAGGCTTATCATTGTAAGGACTCTAAGGAAAATTGTTTACAATCTAGGGGGTTTTGAAACTAGTTTCGTTCACTTTTAATGTTATATCTTTTGATTAGGTAGTTGGACTTCTGTGTTTTAACATTATTGTGAGAGGTTTTTTCCTCCTGAAAAATGAGACTCCCTTTCTGCTTGAGGAAATATGTGATTTACTCTGCTTTTGAGCTTCAGGGCCAGTGCCTAATTTTCTTTTTATCGCATTCTTAGTTCCAGAGTAAGCAATTTCCTTTGACTTCACCAAACAGAAGTTCTTAGGATATCATAATTATAAACTATACATTATGGCTTCCTACAGTTATTTTTAAAAAGAGAGATTATAGCATGTAGTTTTGGCCTGCTTTTATTGTATTGTCTGTGAGTTATTAATGTTTGTACATGGAGAGACTTCAGCTGATAGACTATCGACTAAAAAAGGGCCAAACATTACATATACTGGAACTCAAAAGCACAGCATAATGTTGCCAAAATAAAATTGCCAGCACACCTTAATCACATTTTCATCACCTCATACTTCACTCTAAGAAACGTATTTTCAACCAAGTTTTATATGAAACAGATCAAAGCATCTCATGCCTCTGTAAAAACTCATAAATTGGGTGCAAATTATCCTATAGCTATTCAGAAGTCTGTTTTGCTTCTTAAACATTGTGCTAGATTGTTTCTTCTTTCACTAACAGTCTGCACTAGTAAATAGTAGGTTGGATTTGTGGGCAGGGGTGCAATGATTTCATGCTGCAGTGCCATCAGTCTGTCTGTAGATTGACTGCAATGTGGAAATTCTTCACTGGGAAGACCCTTCATGACTGCTTTTGCCAGTTTGATTCTGCAGGTAGTGCTGTATAAGATGCCTGCACCCATACTGCACAATCCAACCTACTCTTTATTATTGCTTACTGTTGGGAAAAGTGTCACTCGCACAAAATTGTTTCCCTTAGGCAAGGGAAAACTTTAATACAGCAGGCAAAGCCATCCATGGGCTTCTTCATAATCCCTACCACTGATCTTCAGGAGAAGCAGGGAACGGGGATTCCGCTGGAGCATCCCGATGCCTCAGTGGAGCGATTTCAGCTCCTCAGGAATGGGGAGCAGAGAGGAGACCTGGTCCTGGAGAGCGGTAGTCTACACTTTATGCTGTCCTATTCACTTCATGGTGTGCAGTGCTTAGGATTTGTCTGACAACTTCTGCATATCTTAAGTTTGATACATTTTTCCTAGAGTCCCTTTATAGTCAGAAGGAAAAATTACCTACTTCATATAGACAGTTCAGCTGGCCTGCCATGGAAGTTGGAAGTTCAGCTTTGACACCAGTCTTCCCCATTACAACCTTTTTTTCACTTCCCTAGCAAGACACAGTCTTTTCCACCAAGGTCTACTTCCTCCTTTAATCCAGATCGCACCTTAGTCTTTCTGCAGGTGCTGTGCTTGCATTAGCTGTCATCTATCTACTTTAGGGATGCCCAGCATGAACAGGGTAGGGGGTTCAGGAAGCTGTTGGAATGACTTTCTAGGTCTGAAAAGTAGTTTCCCCCATAAGTGGCAGGGGAACATCACTCTTCAGGTGCTGCAAAGTGAAAGGACTCTTCACCAAACAAGACTAGAGTAAAACAACAATGAGTAGTATTAAAATCACCTGTCTTGTTTAACTGAGGCGTAATGATCATGCAGTGAAGTCACTTCAAGCCTCTTCAGTTCATCTGCATTACTCGTCCATCTGGCAAGAATATTTGTAAATGCCTGAATTTTGTGCTGCACTGGAAGGTATTTCTGAGCAATGTCCCCTTTTCACTACAGAATTGGCTGTGTTTCACTGGTAATTGACATTTCCAATAGCCAAGCATGCAAGGCGTGAAGTATTCTTTTGCGTATACCCCTCAAAATGGCTACTGTAGGCAACAGGCGATGAACACAGATTAAGGGCAGAAGTTAGTCAATATTTGCAAAGCACTTTGGAGTACTTGGGCATGAAAGACATCCTATTGGGTAAATATTGTTTTCATTCTGAATTAAATCCTGAAATCTGTACTTCAAATGTTCCTAATTTCTGAGCTGAGGTAGTAGATACATGCATATGAAAAGATTTTATTTGGACTAAGTTTGCTTGCTAACTTGTTGATCCTAAATGAAATGAAGATGTGTTTTGTTTTGCTTGGCTGAGGGAAAAATAACAGCAGCTCTTCCTACCTCTTGTCTCCCTGTTTTCTGTCTGAAAAGTACAGGCCAGCACAGAAAAGAAAATCAAATTTGTGTTTGTTGATAGTTAGTAAAGAAGGACCAAATGTCTCACATTTTGACATTTACTAATATAGATTTGCCTTTTAAGACATGTTGTTGTTGTGTAAGCCAGATGTAAGCCTGAGTGCTTTCATCCACCCTTTCCTAGGAACTGGTGCTTCTCAGTAGTCAGGCCATGTCACAGCAATGCCCAGTGGTGACATTACTCACTGGGGATGATTGGTTTTTTATGTAAAACTTGAATATTAACCAATTGAAGTTGATGCTGGTAGTAGCTCTCTACCGGAAAAGTGGAATATATTGTTCCTCAGACCACTGATTAAAGAGCAAAGGCATAAATTTGTTTTCAGCTATCAGAAAAAAAAAGCCAAGGGATTCCTAGTAGAGGAAGTGTTGGTGGACCACCTTTGTCTAGACATGATATCTCTCAGCTCAGTCTGGAGAGTTGGAGAGAATTGCCAAGTCCACAAAGACACTAAAGAGTACAGTACCCTCCTCTCTCTTTTCAGGTCTTTTCCTATCTTTACATGTCTCTCCTTTTTACACTGTCTGCAGTGAGTATATCGTTTATCAGTTAATAAGTTGTCTGACAAGATAGCCACTTCATACCTAATTGTTCAGTTTATTTATGTATTATTGATGAGCCCAGACTTGAACTCTGCTTTCCTTAGAGGCTGCTTGATAAATCTGTTGGCTAATCCTATCTAAGACACTGAATTACCTGCTGTAGCATAACACATGACATCGCTTTTGCTTTGTATTCTTAAAAGGAGCTGGTTATACATTTCCAATGAGCTGTGTTTAACAGTAAGAAAAAAATCAGATGCATAATTCACATTGCTCTCTGTGTTAACAAAAGATCTTCAGTGATGCACTGTGGTGCATAAAATACTTCCTCAGCTTTTAAATCAATGTTCTGACTATTTTAGCTTGTAAGGGCTCATGTAGCTAAAGAACTTCTGAACTGCAAAATCGTGATTATGAGTAAAACTATTAGACATGTCAAAACACTTATGTTGTGTATTACTAATATGATCTGAAAATATTGGAAAATTAATCACCTTATACTTTCCGAGGCAGTAGTTAGTATTTCAAATGAATTAATACAACACCAAATTAATTTTCTATCAAAACATGAAACTAATGACAGCACATTTTTGTACTCTGTTATTATTTCTGAACTTTTGACGTGTAGGCGCTGACATAAAGGAAAGTTGGGAATATTGAAAGAACTGTAGAGCTCAGGAAGAAACAGTGATATTGTATGACTAGCTATTTATGAATTCAGCTATTAAGACTCTGGAACCTCTGCAAAACCCCAGAGCCTCTTAATACTTCTCTTAGAAGAATATCAGAAAACAGATTGTTGCTGACACTGAAAGAGAATACATGCTGAATGTGTGAGCCTGTTTAATGGTTCCTCTAAAAATTACAAAAAAGCAAAGTGCACCTCAAGTAGAGCATCATTACCTGGGCCTGATCAATGGATGTTCTACTCAGTGTTAGTCCTGAAATCAATTGAATTATACCAGCATAGACCCAGACCAGTACCCTGGTACAGGACCCATCTGTGAAAAGGTGATTCATTCTGAATTGCATTCAAATCAAGGACATTTTGCTCCATTAGCAAATATATGATTATTTCAACTGGTGCTTTGTGTGCCTTTTAATGTGGAAGGGAGGGAGCCAAATATAGTTTTGGTAACACTTATGCAGCTGTTGTGTTTCTGCTGGGGTTGTGTATCTGCAAATCAGAGCATGATTTGCCCATTTGATTTTCTCTGTTCCCTCTTTTTTTTTTCTTTTTAACCTAGTAAACACAGAAATAAGTTATTCTAGACTGGGAAAATTTAGTTTGGAAATTAGTTTGACCATGTGAAGAAGGTTTATTCTGAGTGTGTAGAGACACAATCTTAGGTATGACCATTGAAGCTGTTGTTTTCAGTGGGTTGTTCCATAACTTTAAAACTGTTAATATGCCTTTCAGTCTTCCAAACACAAAGAACATTTTAAAACAGAAAATACTCAAGCCATTTATTTCAAGTTTAATGTGCACTCATTTAATGGTCTTTAGGCATAGAAGATTATGATAATTTTCATCACAGATTTTATCAAATCCAGAGGACAGTGTATTAATAATTCAGTAGCTTATACAGAGAGGTGAGAGAATACAATATGGGGCACTAAAACGATAAGGCATATTTTCCATGACATTACTGTTATAGAGTACTTTCATTGATTAATAAAATGGCTAAAGACTCTGAATAGGCTATGAGATTGCTGAAGTTAAACAACAATTATTGTACAAGTGGGTAAAACAGAAGCAGATATTGTGATGCTGTGGGGAAAATGAAACATCAAAAGCTAATAAGGAGCCATTTTTATATCATAAAAGCATAAGAACAGCTCCATCAAGTTTTAATCACATTGTTATATTATACATTTATTTAAGAATTATGTTAGCTCATTAACAGTGGTTATAACACAGATCGTTACAATTATAGTAAGATTAGCAAATACTAAGTTTTGCTTCTATTTCAGTGCACTGAATGCACAGGCTGTGCTGTGTGAGTCGTAGGATTATCTGGATAAAAAGCAGTGCTTCTGTTTCTCAAGGGGTTTGTTGTTACATCAGTGTCACAGTCCTGTTCAAATATGCTGACACCCGCTTTGCAGAGACCGGTAGTTTAATGTCAGCCAAGGTGAGAAGAGCCCATGGCCATCATGTCTGTAACTCTTCTCCTAGCCATGGGGTGCAGAGTACCTGTGTCCCTCAGAGCAGCTGCATGTAGGAAATGAGTGCCAGCAAACGCAGCCATGCTTCAGCCTGGCCAGCCAGCAAGAAACCTGCACCAGAGGTCCTTTCATGGTAAGTGGTGAAGATGAAGCACTTTCCTCGTGTCTCTGCATGGCCCTTTCCAGCATAACAGAGGTCAGCTTGTTTCACTGCATTCAGGGGCTTCAGAAATTCATCAGGCTGGAAATTTTGAAGTGACATAGTCTTGCCAATATTCATTTGACAAAACCGTAATTGCCACGTTTTTTTTCAGTTCTTCCTTAAGAAGAATTTCTCAAGGCCAGGATGTGATTTCTGTTCAAAACTGGAAAGACCGATACCAGAAAATAATGTACTTTGAGGGAGAGTGCTCAGCTAGATGTGAGACAAATCCAAGTCTACATCATCAAGTACTTTTAGAAAGTTAACTGCCACAAGAAGTGATATGGGAGGACTATCCCATAGTCTGTGGCTGTGGTGCACAACTGGTATATGGGGGAATAGCAGAGCAGGACTGAACCAGGGTTTTCCACAGTGCTGCTGTGTACTTAAACAGCCACATTCTTCTGGTGAAAGAGTCGTCTTCATTTTCATGTAAAAAAAAGGTTTTAAAGTTAGTTTCATCATAAGATTCATCTTGGAAATGCTTGATTTGAAAAAATGTACTGCTCTGACTTGGGCCAAAAGCTATGGAGCTTAGATCTTCACCATTTGTCATAGATCATGTTATCTACCCTGACTGTAGGGCACCTTTCCATGCTACTGTATAGGTCAGGAGAAGCTTTCAGAGGTTTCATTTATTAAGGGCTGTTAAAAACCAAAGCATTTTGTAAGTAAAGTGTGCAGGGAGGAAGAGGCTGATGCATACCCACAGTCTGGATGAACCCTGGGAATAGAGAACCTGTTCAGATTTGCCCACAGCTAGCTAGAGCACTACATTAATTTTGGACAGCACATGAGACAATGAAAAGGACATCAGTACAGGGAAGCACTCAAGTGGCTACAAATGAGGAAATGTTTGGAAAAAATCATGTTGTCTGAGAAGATTAGAGGAATTTAAAATAGGCTTCCTGAAGGAGAGGGCAGAGTATCTGTCAGCGTGTTCACAAGTGTTATTAAAAGGTAGGAATCATTAGTCTCAGCAGACTGGAAGGATGGAAAAAGGTCTTGAGATAAAATAGTAAAATGGTTGAAGAGTTTGAACCAAAAGGGGAAAATGCATGGAAACACCGTTGCTGGAGCTGTATGCAAGGCAGGACTTGACAATAAGCTTTTGTGGCTGCTGTGTGAAACCTATTCTGCTATTATTCAGGGGATGGATTTGCCTGCCCAGGGAGCTTCCTCCCAGCGCTAACGTGACTGCCTCATGCTGATATGCATGGCCTCTTGGAAAGACAACAGCCATGGTGCTGATAATGCCAGGTTTGAGTAAGTTTCGCTATCTGATTTGCTGTGAGGAATGTGCAACAGTAATAGATTCAGTGCGTATTGATGGGAAAAGCAGCAGCCAGCGCTGAGGGCAGCACTCTTTCTTCAAGTGGGAGGGAGGGGGAGGTGCAACATTTTTCATCTTTAAAGGGTTTTGGTAAGAGAGTGGCAGGTACAACTGTTAACTTGATATTTTAACTCTTTACCTTCAAAACTAAGAAAAAATTGGAATATATTTGCACAGACTTGTCGTTTTTTCTGTTAAAAGAAAATATATTAAATGTATAAAGGAAACACTGGTGTAGACTTTAACAAAAAAAGTTGTTATGACTGCTACTTGACAAAATAGAAACAAAAGATGAAAACAGCTATGGAATAATTTAGTCATAAAATGTACCGTAAACTTGAAGGTCAAATTTTATCTTTAAAGGTGTAGAGAGAACACTTAGAACTTTGGAGAACTGATAAGTGATTTCATTACATCAAGGACACATCTTCACTGAAGTTGATAAGAAAAAAAGTAAAACAACTTTTCCTCTTCTGCTTTTGAGTAGTATTTTGAACATTTCTAATCACATCTACTCTTGAATGACCTATTTTGGGATAAAATACTGCAACTTCTCTACATTGCTCCATCAGTGTATCTCGGCTTGATCTGTAGACCATCCTAGCAAAGGAATAAGTGAAGCTACAAGCCTTGTCAAGCTTTTGAATCTTTGTTGCAACTGTAAATGTCAAAACCCTTGTTGCTTCCACTTTTGAACATGCATGGGGCTCCAGATTCTTGTTTGATGCAAGCAGGGAAATAAATATGCATGACATTCTTCATGAAAATAATCCTGTTGAAATAAATGGAGCTCCTCATACGGCAGAGTAACTGTGGATGGAATTAGGATTGTCCACGTGGCTGCCATAGTAGCTGTTTTGGTAAACTCAGACTGTGTATCAGCCCTGCAACACCCTTGTCATTTAACAGATGTCCATGTTTTGCTAAACCCTTGCAATTAGTCATTTTTGTTATCACCCTCTCCAGGTCTGAATTAGTTGTATGTAATGAGATCCCATCAGACTGTGCTAAATAATTTGGTTTACCAGAAATTAAAGCTGATTTGTCCCATTTGAGTTTGGCACATACTTCAATATTTATGACTGTTGCTGTAAATTTCTGAGCTCTTGGGTCCTATCGCATCACATATTTTAATGGGTGCTTGATGTTAAATACTCTTACACTGTCATCCCCTTCAACAGGATAATTTTAATGCATGTTATGCATGTGGTCAAATGACCTGCTGCATTGGTCTAGAGTGCTTAAGTTATTAGATGATCAAGCCTTTCAATATATTTTTAAAATTGGTTTCTAAGTGTGCCATGGATTTCTAACTATGCCATGGGGGTTTTTTTCTTATTCTTTCAAACATGAGGCATAGCGGTATGCAAGCAAGATTTTCTAGTTACCCGGCAATTGTTACATTTAATTTACTTCTTAAGACGCTCTGTCATAGGATTTTCAGAACAGTAGTGGAATTTTGCTTGTGCATTTGTTGTTAATGTTGTGTTGGCCCATTTTATTTCTAAGATTCTGCTGTGTAGAAGCAAATATACTTTCCTACAAGAACTATATATACCCTATTCACTCTATAAATAACATAGTGGGTCAAATTCTGTCCATGGGTCCCTGCAAACAGCTCCCACGGTAGTCATACAAGGGAATGGTTTTGTCCTAGTTGTTCAAAACTAATTCACTAAGGCCTCTGGTCTCTTCTGCCATACAGGGGGCTTTGCACATGGATATACAAAAATAAAGTGGGGTTTTTTGAGTTATCTGGCTGCTCTCTGTGTATCTATTTATTAAGCTTTCCTGTGTTTTATTACATAATCTACCATTCAAAATTATGAGGTGGAGATGAATATTGACAAGAATTACTCTGAAACTCAAAGTAAGAAGGTCCATGTTACCTTACTATTCTACCTGATCTAGTTCCTGGCCAAATAACAATGGCACAATTCACTTCACCATCCATGACGCAGGATCAGACCTTGTCATGAAACTGGCAAGGTGTGTTGGGGTTGGAAAATGTTACAAGCCTACCAGGTTAAACAAATTTCCTCAGCTACTGTAGGCAGAAAAAGAAAGGTCTAATCTTAGCTGTTCAAACCTTTCCACCTTATCACCCGATTTTCCCAGTGGGTGGCTACATCTATAATTTAGTGTGGATTGAGTAAAATAATAACAAAAGCACTTGCAACTTTGATCTCAGTATGTTTATTTAATGAGTGTTCAATATGCAAGAGACAGTTTAGCACAGGAGTCCAGACTACAGTGCGTTGGTTTGGGTGGTGGTTTTTTTTAATCTTATTTTGTTTTATTTTATTTAACACCCAAGGTTAAAAGGAGCAGGAGCCCAGCTGAGAGAGTTCAGAGTTCATCTCTGCATGCTCACTGTCCTCCATTTAAATGTACACAAAGGACTAATACAGTACCCGCTCTCCCCTGGGCTGTCTTTGATACACTCTGCTGTGCCTGGACTCTGCCACTCCTCCTATCAGTCTGATCCTACTTCTATTAGCCCGCTGTGCTCAGCACTGTAACCTCATTCAGCTAGCACTCTGCATGCAGGCTAACAACTTCAAGGCTCTGTCAGGCATTGACACATGCAGGCTCCAAGCGAGAAGCTAAACACCCCCCTTCACCTCCTCTCCGGTTACACATTAACCTCTATTAAGTGCAGGAAAAACACAAATGCTGTAGTGCCATCATTCAGGTTTTAACTACCCCTGTATATTAGATATTCAGCCAGCTTGCCACCACTGAGAACGTACTCGGCAAACCCTCTGGTTCCTCCCCTTTCTCACAATGATAGCGGTAAATAGTGAGTTAGCTTGGGAACGCAATGGTAGGTCTGGGTTGGATATTTATGGCACAGGCATAAAAATCTGAGAGAAATCTTTGACAGCACTGCCTATACTTCCTGAGGCACTAGTATGTGTTATAAATGGAAAATGAGACAAAAATGGTCTCATTCTAGGAGAATCAAGCAGAGTATTTTCAAAACATGTCCTCTTTGAAAGCCAGGTTGTAGAAAAGACACAGTGCAGCGCTAGTCTGCAAGCCCTATTGTGCTTTGATCCAAGCACTAAATGTATCAAAGTCCGTTGGGTGCTGTGGGCAGAGAGATTTTCATCACTCTTTTTGACTCTTTCGAAGTATAAGAAATGTCTGACAGCACTTCCTTGCAAAGCAGCACCCTTGCTTCCCGCTTTTGGTGCCAGTGCCCACCCACCTCGTGGCTTGCTCCTGCTCTCTGGGGAGCCGTCGAGACCGGGGCAGATTCCTTCCTGACTCCAATATGCCCAGCCCACACATCACTGTACTTGGATTAGTTAAACACATCATACCCCATATTCCTGGTTAGGCTCTTTGGACAACATGTATGAAAATGAAAGCACAGGAGGCAAAGAATTTTCCTAATACTTTACTCCTGAAAACAAGTTACAGAATTAAAATTAATAGCAATAGTAATCCTGACGCACGCCATCTCCTCTCTAATGCTTGGCACATCAAACTTTCTGTGACCTGGAGGACTCTTAGTGTTCCAGGTGGGACAGGATTTCTCCATGTCCTTCCAGTCTGCAGTAATCACCTTCCTTTGGCCATACAGGGACATCCAGCCCTGCAAAGAAATTTTACTTCCTTTTGCCATGGTGCTTCATCGAGGTGTTTTCACCCAATCTCATAGTCTTCTAGTACTCTCCTCTTTTGAAAAACAGTCCTGGAAGGAGGGAGGGAAGACGGCAGAACAGAGACAATCAAAGCTGATAGGGCTAGATTGGTTTTTGACAATTTTCCTGTGATAGTCCTTCAGCAAGGTGTCAAGCCCCTTTCCTGGAAAGGATGCCTTTCTGGAATGCATTACTGTAACCTGTCTTGGGAAAATTTAAACATGTATGTGTTCAGTACAGCATACAAAATGGAGTTCAGGAGACAAAATGGCGTTTCAATTTAATACAGACATACCGCTCTGCCAAACTGTGTCAAGAAGGGGATTTTCCGTCTTGTAATAGTTTACTAAGCATTTCTGGTTTTGTCTTTAATGGTTGACGTAACAAGATCAACTGTTTATTTAGCATAGCCATTTGATGATTTATGTTGTATCCCATCATTATTTTAGTCTCATTTCAGCAGCTCTGAGTAAAATAAAATATCATTCTGTCATTGAGAAGCCTGAGACAACATCCACTCTGGGCATTTGGTTTACAATAAACAAAATTACCTAGTTTTAAAGCTTTTTCGGGATTAGTGGCTTTTAGATAATGTAAGTTACAAATGATATCTATAAGCTGTAAGCACTAAAATCACTAAATCACTAGAAATAAGTAATCTTTTTAGACAATGTTATTGCAATATTTTCTTAAAATAAAATGGGGGTACTGTCAGAGCAAGGTAAACTATGGTTAAAAGCTACACCTAAAGTTTAAATTTAAATCAAGCTTCCAGTTCCAATCTAAGATGGGAGAAGTTTTTATTTATATTATGTGATTAATAACACAGGCTTTGAAGATCTGTAACATCCTTTGAAAAAATCAGGATGTTGACTCCAAGTGGCTTTACCCAGAAGCTGAACTTATTAAATACAGCAACTTTCACCAATTTGATCATCTCTCCCCTTGCTGCTTCTTCTTTAATTTCTATATTTCAGGATATTGCTGTTGAGTTACATTTGTGCACAAAACAGTGTCCAAAGTTGCTCCCTCTCCACACCCCAGCCCCAAGATTGTTTAGGCATCAAAAGCCATGTGGGCTAGTATTCACCATGCTTCCCTGTCTACAGTACAGTTGGACAAGATGTAGTACTCTCATACTGTGCTGTACTTCAGTATGAACTAGAAGAAGGTCAAAGATCCATGTGCTTAATTTTTTTTCTTTTAGCTAATATCACTATATCTGCAGAATTTATGGCACATATATATATATATGCATACAAGGAGAAAGCAAATATGCAGTTCCCTCAGAAGCTGAAAACTGTGGATGAAAAAGGAGCAAAACAAACCCTCACTTCTCTCAAAAACAGCAAAGAAGTGTGAGGTAGCAAGGAGACAAAGCGAGGGGTGAAAATTTGTTCTTCCTGTAATCCAGGTAGGACAGGTGACCCTGGCAATGAAGCCAGAGTGACTTGCATAGAAGAAGGTAGCCTGTGGGGAGGGGAGGACACATAGTTAGGCTGGAAGCCTCTGTTGAACCTGTGCATCCCTGGGGCAGTTGTTGTCTGAACTAGCTACATGAAGCTAATGCAGGTATGTCTCTGCATTTATAATCACTGTATACGTACATACAGTTAGCAGTATATAAATACCTTTTGTTTCCAGTTATCCTGTTTGGCTTTCAACCCCTTCTAGTTTTTTTCTGCCCTATTGCACCTTTCTTTTTGTTTTCTAGATTTTTCTGTGTATATGGGCTACAATGAAGATTCTTTAAGTTGGTGTCACCATGAGAAATTTTGTTCTCTATTTGTTTTTGTGTGACTTGATTATAATGTCTTTGTGACATAGTCCACACAGGGTGTTTTTCGTTTAAAGAAGAACATAAAGAATGAATAAAAAAGTACTGTTCTTGCAAGCTTTGCTACTTCATAATAATTTTTAAAAATGTTGGCAGAGTTAGATGCAACCTAAGTGGGAAGGCTTCCTGGCCACGACTACATCATATGACTCTGATGTGATGCCATGCTAATGGGAGACAAAAGCCAGCTTTGGATTCCTTGGTAAATCCATGCCTGATAAAACAGCCTTACTACTCTGGACATTTGCTGAACTCTGTCATAGCTCGTGCATCAGTAACAGTCAGCCAGTGTTTATGTAATTATGTTCCTAACTTATATTAGTAAATTGCATTTAATAACGGCACTTGGGTATTTTGTGCATGTTGGTTGCTGAACATTCTAACTTGTCTTACAACAGGTTATTCTAAGTGACATTCTAACTGGCCATGCCATAGCGTTGCCTGTATGTTTTATTTATAATAATAATTTAAACAAAAACTATGATGCAATTCTGAATATATATTAAAAACAGCTCCCAGTTATATATCTTTTCATATTACAATGCAGTCATATTCTTAGTTTGCTCTCACCCAAACTTCTCATGCAGTTAAACTTTAATATGAAAAGAAATGTTGTCAAGAGCAGTTATTATCACACATCAGAATATTGTATTAGCATTCACTTTTAATAGATTAAAATGAAAGATTTTGAAATCTGCCCTTAATGATACTGAAGGATCTTGGAGACACATTGGGAAAGCTTTAGATGAAATGTCATATGATATATATATACATCATTCATGGGTTCATAGAAGACAGTTCATTTAACTGCCTGCCTTTGTGTTTTGTCTGTTCTGTTTGGATGAATCACAGGTTAAGTGATGCTTGTGCAGTTTCTTTTCTTGAAATCAAGCACAGTGAGCGGCAGGGAAGTTTAGGGAATATAAGGTTCTTTTAGACCTTGGATGATGAGTAAAATAGGATATTTTTGGAGGCATGGAGTATAATCTGGAAGAAAAATCTGGTGGTTGGAGGCATCTTTGGGTCGTATCTGTTGATCTTTTGACTCACTGTCAGATCTGGATAGGTTGCTTGAACTGCTGTTGCATGAATCACCTCTCTTGTAAAGCTGAATTCAAGGTGGACATAGTATGAGTTAAGTTATCCTGGAGGAGAGTTGTTGAGAAATGCAATGCTGCAGAGCCTGCATGTTACAAAGCAATGTATAAAAAGGTAAAATGATTCAGTGTTCATTTGTGGGGTCTAGGGGCTTGTTTTGGAAGCTTCTGATACACATGGGGGAAAAACAACAGTAGGACCTTCCAGTTGATCAAATCGTTGGCATTTTTTTCTCAGTTTATTGTTTTGATGTGGGATAGTCACATTTGGGCAAGGTGGGCACAGATACGATGTGCTGCATCAGTTTCTCTGAAGTTCTTGTTATTGAAGGCTTGCGTACCCTTTTTTGGCTGGGGTGAGATATATGGGACATCTGTATTCCACACTTCCTCGGTAGTTGGGAAAGGGAATGACGAATAAAAAAATCAGCATTGAAATAAACGTTTTATTTTGGTATACAAAAATAATAATTTCACTTTTTAATAAACACTACTAAACACTTTAGTGTTTAGTAGTATAAACATTTTAGTAAACACTGGGAACTTAAAGGAGGCATCTGACAATACCTGCTGTAGGAAATGCATGAGTATATGCTTCATCATTTGAGTTTACAGGTGTTTTTCAGGCTCACATCTGAAGTCTTAGGAACTGCCAAGAAGCCATGCACTGCACTAGACTGAGGGCGGATAATAATTTATATAGCTGTAAATGTAGTATAAGTACTAACATGGCAACGGTGTTAGTATCAGCTAATACATTATAGTCCACATCCTGCAAATATACAGACTACAAAAAATACACATTACATCAAAGCTTATTGAACTATACAACCTATTACACAACATCTTACACATACTTCTAATAAGCAGATGATAAATATTGCAGTGACTAAATTCTGTGTTTCAATATTGAAGAAATTAAGTAATAAATCGAACAGCTGCTGGATATTTTTAGATGTTAACAGGTCACTCATCTTTTACAGACATTATGCATCAATATATTTTTCTGAAAATTTACCCTAACAAATTCATCCAAAATGTTACAGAAGGTAATTTCTTATTTAAGGCCAAGCCAAAAGGCCATGAAGTTTAACATTAGGTATATTTTTGGTGTTCGATTTTGTTGATACATGCTCACATTAAGCCCACAGGCCATGGTAGAACAAAAGCATTTCAGAGCTAAATAGAGGGCCACAAACAACAAACAGGAAAGGCTGAGAACCAAGACCCTATCAGTGCCTGAGGCACCACTAGTAGCAAGGCACCAATTCCATAATAACATAAAGAATGATGAAAATTTCCAAGATTCATGGAAAAATGACCTTAGGGAAATTTTTCTGTGAACGCAGACTTGGTGATTGCAAGCTTGGGAGCGAGGATGCATGACCAAACATCCAAAAGAGGGAATTATCTGAAAGACTAGTGCACTTCATAAAGATTCGTAAATCACAGGCTCAGGCATTATGGAAGGGAAAAGAAATTGAAATAACCCTGGGCTATATCTAGCCTGTATGCAGAAAAGGAAAGAAATTTCTTCATGCTCTTTGCAACTAACATATGCAACATAATATTTGAATTATAGCAATATTTGCATGGTAGTACAGCAAATATATGAGGGTAGTGAGGGAAATTCAAAATAGGAGACTTAAGGAATCATGGCTTCCAGGGCAGATAGGACTATCATAACCAGCCAGCATAACTACCCTGTCCATAGGATTTCTCATAAATATGATATGGAATATATCTTTTCTGAAAAAGGTATCTAACTTCATTCGAAAACATCCAAGAAGTGATGAGGTTGCTGTTGACATAATGCTTAATTACCTTCTAAAGTAGAAACTTGTATCTTATTTCAGAACTGAATTTCTCTAACTCCCATTTCTCAACACTAGATCTCATTATACTACTGTCAGAAAGGCTGACATCTTGCTATCAGACATCTTTCCAGTGTGTAAGTACCAATCGCAGTGATCAAGGCACCTTTCAGCCTTTCGTCTGACAAGCTGAGTAAGCTGAGTTTCTGTAGGCCTTGCACTGGAGCGCTTGGATTCCAATCGCAGGCTGTGAAACCTCTCTTCACAATTTCACCTGTCCAGCTGAGCAGAAGAAACAATACATTTTTTCCAGTGTGCAAACAATCCAAGCACTAAAAAATTTTCTCCAAAACTCTACTTTGAATGCTATTTAATAAGAACATTCTTAAATGAGAAAGCTGAAAGAAATGGCAAGACTAAACAAGAAAAAATAAAGGAACAACCATCAATCCCTATTTTTAATATCTAATCCAACTAACTCTATTCCATCAAACTTTGGAAATACTCTATTCCCTATGGCAGATCTGTGCCATGACATTATCCTTTCCCTCCCATGAAACTAGGACTTCTGACAGATAGGCTGTGACTATCTATTAAATAGCTCTGGCCAGGAAGGGCAGACCATCAACTGCTGTGCCAGGAGCTGGCACTTGTTCATGTCTACTGCCGCTGTTACAAGCCTCGTAGCCTCTGGCAGAGAAAGAGGATGAACAGCTGGAAGCCGAAACCTTTTCAGCTGCCTCAGCAAAAGTTGGTAGAGCTATCTGCCAAAGCCACAGTTTGACTTTGCCACCTTGGTCTAGTTGAATATACTGTACCTTGCAGGTAGAATATCCCAAGAAACTCTGCACTGATCAAGAAACGTCTGTGGAATATTTCACTGCCACCTTCTGTAAGAGTAGGGCAAGCTCAGTAGTGGGGACTTTTTAAAAATGCCGCTGTGTCATCAAAAATAATGGCTCGTTTCCAAAATATGTCACTCTCAGCCCTCACAGAAGGGGTCAGGTGAAAGTTATTTCAAACAGACCTCGTAACAGCTGGAAATTTGTGTTGATGACTGGGGATGGGGATTCCTGCTGCTGTTCATTTCTACTTGAAAGGTTCAAAAAGATTTTCCCTACCTCCTGAGTGGACACTGGGACTATAGTTGCCTTGTTGGTGCTGCCACTTGAGCGGGCATGACAAGAGTTCTGTGGGGACGTTTTCCAGATTACATAAGAAACCAGTAGTTTTATACCTCTTTGTGTTGGTACAGGATGAGGCTTCAGTTCTGTCAGTTTTTCTCCATTGAGACCTTCAGGTCTTAACTCCTTTCTGTTACTTCTTAACTGCAGCTAAGGTGAGAAGAACTACCAAAAAAAAAAGGTTTGCGTACGTTTCCAGGAATGGTATTTATCATTTACAGCAGGGTATTTTTGCAGTTCTGATTATGAATGTTTACTTTATTCACACATCAAGCAAACTATCCTCTTACACTGTACAGTCAGGAGGTATACTGTTTCATACATTCAGGTGTCTGAAAGCTGTCTGGAAATGTATTTCCTACTTTCTGATATGGGAACATCTCAATAGGAGGGGGGTTAATTTGTTTTGAAATTTCAACTCCTGTTCTGCTCAGAAGCTAAAGTTGGAATCCATTAAGATGCATTTTAGTGCAGTTTCTGTACTCATCTTCCTTTTCTCAGTAACCGCAATTCATTTAGTACTTCATTACAACCAACAGCAATATGTATACATGGTGCACAAAATAAGCCATTTTGTTTTAAAACAGATTGCAGATGAAAGGAAACCATTCATTTCTTGCACACTAGCTGTAATTACTAGAGCGCTAATTACTCCAAATCACTGACATCCAGGGTCAATAAGGATGACAACAGGAACATCAAAGACAAGGCGCACACACGCAATTACAAGTCTCTAAAACCAGGCTGTAATATTATTTTATAGCTACTGTTTTTTCAGTCAATGCTGAAAAATATTCAAGTTTACTGAATGTTTACTATTATTTCCTTTGCAGTTTGACGGTGAGAACATGTATATGAGTATGACAGAACCGAGCCAGGACTATGTGCCAGCCAGCCAGGTGGGTTAATTAATCTTCTCTGCCTTGTTTCAAATTGTAATTAAACAAATTCAAAGAGTTGCATTGCAAATGAGTGGCACTATCAGTAACTGCTGCAATCAGGAATAATCATAATTTATAAACAAAGCATTTAAGCCTTGTTTCCAGTTAATGAGATAGAGCTGATAAAACACCAGAGTTGGCGTTTGTTGAAAGATACTACCTTGTTTCCTCTCCAGAATGCAAGCAGCTGTTTTGCCAGCATGATCTTTCCCAAACAGTTGTTTTACCTTCAGGAAATAAAGTCTTTACAGGTGCAGGTTATTTGTTTATCTGACTGCAGACAAGTTAATCATTATAAGCTACACATGTCACAAATAGCTTTAATTATTACTTGTAGACCAGTTGTAGTTGAAGAATTGCATTTTTAACACTAATCTTATGGCTGAGGAATGTTGCCAATGTTATACCATTAGCAGTGAGGTTAAGGCAATGACTTGGTCTTCTGCAGCTTGCAGCCCAATAGGTTTAGTGATGTGGATTCTTTACAGGTATTTTGGGGTCTTTTCCCTTTTGGGGAATCCTGCACACTAAATTCTGATATTAAGCATATATTTAAAAATCTTTCACCTTTCCACTTGAACCCTAAGATACTATAAATTTCTAAGAATGAAATATTTTAATTACTTCTTAAAAAGCAAAAATAATTTTTAAATTTTTAAATTTGTGGTTTGTCTACCTGTAGCCACATCTATATGTAGGGGAGAAATTTTCATTTACTTCACATGTTTCAGTCAGTTTAATTCCAGGAAAGTGGTTGAGTCACTGTCCCTAGAGGTATTTAAAAGATGCGTAGATGTGGTGCTTAGGGACATGGTTTAGTGGTGGGCTTGGCTGTATTTGGTTAACGGTTGGACTTGATGATCTTAAAGGTCTTTTCCAACTGAAATGATTCTATGATCAGCAAGTGATTGTGATAGTGGCACAGGTCAGTTAGATTGTGTCAGAAATTTCCCTGAATAATCAGACTTGTGGTTTAGATCATGCAATATCTCAGGAACAGTGGTGGGTAGTCTGATATATCTCTTCCTGACAGGAACTAGTAGGATTATATGAAGACCTCTCATTAGGTGGGAAATAAGATGCATACATAGTGGATGTGTGTAAATGAGCAGGATGTCATTTAGGGATCAACAGCTTTGGAAAGTAACAGTACATGCAAAGCTAAATGTCCTTATGAAGTCTTTCAGATAGCCATGTTGGTTTAACTAATGATGATGTGTAGTATATGGGTTCATTTGGGGGCAGGGAAGCAGGAGGCTGTGTGAGATGAGCTACATTGTTCAACCAAAAAGACCGTCTTTAAAATGCTCCACCATGTTGCTTCCCAGCCTTCTGTTGAAGTTATTCTGAAATACCTTTAGAGACCAACTGTACTTTGCGTTTAGGATTTGTGTGTGATTGAACTTATTCAGCTAAGAACCCTCCAAGATCCAGAGGTAGTTTAGAATAGAACTGTTTGATTAAAAAATGAAAAATTATATTATTAATTTTTCTCTAACCATTAATCCAAAAACTGTACTGACAAGTTTTAGTATTACTATTAGATTAAAGCAGCCTAGTATCATCTCATTTATGCCTTAAGGGTTTTGAAGTGCAAGGGCTAATTGAATTTGTTTGAAACAGTAGAAATACAAACTCTGTGAATGATTGCTCTTATAAGGCAGCTGCTACCTTTCAGAGAATCATTATGTCTGTCTTAAATAGTTTTGAATAAAGAATTGCAAATCCACATTATACATCAGAATTATTTTTCTTCTGTTGATATTTTTGTACTGTGTATGCATGTAGTTTAAATAATTTAAATGGCATATTGAAAAATTAAGAGTATAAGTTTTAATCTTTTATGCAGTTTCTACATGTGCTAACAAGGCCCAGATCCTCAGAGATATTTATGCATCTAACACTCACTGGTTTCAGTGGAAGTAGGGTGCTTAAAATACCTTTAAAGGTCCAGGCCTAGATATTTTAAGTGCAAATTATTTTGTCTTCAAGGAAAAAATCTATCAAAAGTGGCATTTCCAAATTCAAAGATGACAGAAAACCCTGAATGCCTACTAAGAGCTGGAACCAAGAAAGGACTTACAGACTTAAAATCTCACTATGGCAAAGCCGAGCTCATGGGTGTCTGGCTCCCAGGTGGAGTTCAAAACCCAGAGGCAAGTGTCGAAACTCTGTCCTTTACTGGGGGGTCCGTGTGGCAAGAGCTAGATGAACTGCCAGGCAGAGTATTTTAAGTTATTACCAAATGCATTCTGGTCAAACAGCCTTCCGTGCCTGCTTGAGAGAAGCTGTCAGCCTTAGTCTGCTGCACCCTCTTTGCCCTTCTGCGAGTCTCTCCTGGTGCTTACACTACTGCAGCATTTTTTAAGTGAATATAGATGAAAGCCTGTAATAATAACGATAAAAAAGGAGGCAAAAACCACATTAGGAACGGAAGGTGGGGCTGTGCTGGAAATCCTGCTGCTCTCTTGTTTAGGTAAGAACTGGGACTGTGAGAGGAGCCTTCCTGAACCTGTTCCTGATGTAGATAGCTGGTAGTCATTCCTCAAAGGAGCTAAGCAGCTCTCCATTGACAGTATTGGCGGGGTCTTCACCGACTGTAATGGGACACTGTTCCTATCTCAGGCGTAAACTTTTGGTGGTCACACAAAATTAGTGAACTGACCACCATTTCAACAGCCAATCTTCTTGTTAAAACTGGACAGAATACGATATTCACTGCTCTGAAAACAAAGTATGCCAGATTACATGGCTTTCAGGAGGAGGAAGAGGAAAGGATGTGACTGTATTTTCTGGTCCCTGTTTTTAGGACTGTTCATTTTCCACTTCCTGTTACTGGATATAAAATAAATAATCCCAAAAGAAGATAGGGGAGAACGTTGTCTCCCACATGAAAGCCTAGTCACTTAATCCATAGAGTTTTCTCCTGTTTCCAGTTTGCATTTGTCCTCATGAGCCTTGCAGTTGCATGACTTCAGTGAGAGGAGAGCAGACTCCCTCCCATCCCCAATAACTTGGCTGTTCCCTTGCAAGAGCAGAGATGAGGGTTTGAATCCTGTCAGAATGAGGAGTGAATTCATTTTTCCACTTTCCTTGATGGATGCACATCTGTTAACTAAAATATGAATCCCACATGTTGGGAGATGCACAGTCCTATCAGAAACTTTTATTCAAGCTCTGATCATGTGGACTGGCTCAGATGCAGCATAGTTTTCTAATTTCAGAGTCTGACACAGCTTATTTCAGAGGTAGGTTGGCAGACTGAGTCATGGTATACAACACCAAAGACCAAGGGTTTCTCACTAGGCCGTCTTCAGGATTATGTGACTATAGAGGCAGAATTTTTGGGGTCCTGATGCACACTGACATGCTCACATCCTTGCTTTGCATCTAACCCTGAGAAGTTGGTTTTGCTTGTTTTGCCTTTTCCCTCTAATATTTCCTAGAACCCAGCATTTCCAGAAATTTGCAGGCTATATAATAAACTGTACTGCAGGAGAAACTAAATTTTAGACATCAGAAATGTTTCAGTTGCCCTGAAAAAGCTGAACTTTGCACTTCATTCTGTTTACTGAAAAACGTACATATCCAGAAAAACATCACCTTGTATTATTTTAAGCATTTTAATCAATTTATCCCCTTTAGGCTAACATAAATAAAAGCTTAGCCATTGGACAGGAAAAATATACTTTTGTTCCTTTTGCTATATAACATCAAACATCTGCATAGCTTGGTAATCCAGGACAAGTTGCCTCGCAGCATCCCTCAACAATTATCATTTCTGTTCAATTTTCAAATCAGTACATGCTTTGGGACTTATAGACTAAGTTGCTAAGTAGCAACATATGGCTCACTACTGTTCCTGTGATGTTGCTGCAAGCAAATAGCATAATTCTATACTTGAAATTATTTTTGCAGAAAGCCAGTGTGGGAACTGAGCCAAAAGTGTAAGTATACAGTAAAAATTAATGATATTCTTTTAGACTGTCCCAAAAGGCTGTTTGGCAATGTTGTCTCTGTGTACATTTTATATATACATGTAAGTACAGTATTTTTGGTTATGATATATGTAGTACAGGACTCTGCACTGCAGGCATCTCCTAAATGAGTTATGCCAGCCATATTAACATACATACATAGTAAAACTACATGACATTTTCACTACTAATTGCACTTCGATCTGAAAATATTTATCATTTTAAAATAAAACTATGCCAACTGCTCTGCATTTCAAATTCTCACAAATATATTGTTTTCTCCGCACACCTATAATTGGAATCTCAGAGATGAATTGTTCGTCATGTAATTTCTCCTCCTGTAATTTGTGGGCTATGCACAGCACAGTATAAAATTATATTGTTTATTTTACATTTCTTCCTAGTCACAATACAGAATGTAATTCAGGACTCTGTCGCACACAGTATTGCACACTTTTGCAGCTTTCCTGATGCCTGATAAATGTTAAGGGAAATGAATCCAGCTGCCAAATCCCCTGCATGATCCAAAGGAAAGGGAGAACTGGCTTGGAGCTGATGGTTTGGGACAGTACCCGCATTGCCCCATTGGGAAGAAAAGAGATACCTAAGGCAGAGGAAGGAATGCTGCTTGCAGAGAGATGGTATTTTCCTCCCTCCCAGAGCTATGCCAGGTGAATCCGTCTAAGATACGTATGCATGCTCTTTGATACAGTGGGCACCATGAGTATCAAAACTGTTTTGTCCTGTACAGCTCCAGGGTAAAATGGCATAGAATTACTTCCAAGAGAGAAGCTTTTCATGTTTATAGGAAAGTAAAGGGTTCCCCTGCCTTTTGTTGTCATATGCACATGGTCATAGATATATCCCTAACTTCTTATTTCATGTTTATACCCTAATTTCTTTGAGTATTAATGGGATAGCTATTACTTATGTGAAGTAGGGATGGATAAATGCTACATAATGGCTGCCCTCTTGTTCTGTATTGGTCCTTCCCTGTAGGTAGACCTAGAATTTCAGGGTTCTGTATCCCATTCTCTGTTGTGACTCTTCTGGAGCCAGAGTCAGCAGAGCAAGGCAGAAGTTGGCTTCATTGGAAAGGATTCAGGAAAAGCAGCGTTCTTAGATGGAGAGTCACTAAGTGATCCAGTGTAGTCTCATGGGTACATACTACCCTGAAGTCCAGGGCAATCCTGCCCAAAAGCTGGAAAGCTTTTGCACATTAGTTGAGGGGCTGCTCCACAGTGAGAGGGCAATGCCACCTGGTCAGTGTACTGGCTGGCTGCAGTTCAGGGCTGTTCCATATTCCACCATATTCTACCTCCTTTTTCCTGGTCCTCTCTCTTCTAATTCCAGAAATAGAGTATCAACAGAAGGATGTCCACCTCGCTCTCCTCCATTGCTCTGAAGTAGACTATAGATGCCACTTTTTTTTAAAAAAATGAGAAGTAGGTTTAAATGGCCTCAGTGAAAGAAAAACAGTAGGGAGGTCTTTCATATCCTGAATGGGTGGATAAAGGTAGAGCTAATGTTACCCTACCTTTCCCTTTTGTGTAGAACATAATCTTTTAATATGTCTTGGGATCAGGCAGAGTCTGGAGACAACTGAGTCCCTGATAAAAATACATCAACAGTTGCATTAACAAGGCTATGTTTATTTACATACATATATATGTATAGAATCCTAGAATGGTGTGGGTTGGAAGGCATCTTTAAAGATTAACTAGTCCACCACCCTGCCATGGGAAGGGACATCTTTCACTAGATCAGGTTGCTCAAAGCCCCATCCAACCCGGCCTTGAATGCTTCCAGCAATGGGGCATCCACAGCTTCTCTGGGCAACTTATCCCAGTGCCTCACCACCCTCACAGTAAAGAATTTCTTCCTGTGTCCAATCTAAGTCTACCCTCCATCAGTTTAAAACTGTTGCTCCTTGTATTGTCACTACAGGCCTGCTAAAAAGTCTTTGTCTTTCTTACAAACCCCCTTTAAGTACTGAAAGGCTGCAATGAGGTCTCCCTGCAGCCTTCTCTTCTCCAGGCTGAACAACCTCAACTCTCTCAGTTTGTCCTCATAGGAGAGGTTCTCCATCCCTCTGATCATTTTTATGGCCCTCTTCTGGACCCACGCCAACAGGTCCATGTCTTTACTGTGCTGAGGACCCCAGAGCTGGATGCAGCACCCCAGGCGGGGTCTCACCAGAGCAGAGTAGAGGGGCAGAATCACCTCCCTCGACTTGCTGGCCACGCTTCTTTTGATGCAGCCCAGGACATGGTTGGCCTTCTGGGGTGCAAGCACACATTGCTGGGTCGTGTCCAATTTGTCATCCACCAGTACCCCCAAGTCCCTTTCTGCAGGCATGTATTATATAAATATGGATGAATGTCTTTAGCTTTCATGCAAAATGTATGCACATGCAAAGTGTATGCATTCAAGAATATTTTTTATTTTTTCTGTAATCAAATGCCTCAACT